>NC_056744.1:946166156-946196156 GCF_019279795.1 Protopterus annectens | reverse complement strand
GAGATGTAATATAATCCTCCGATGTAGAACAAATTCTTTTTATACGTAAGAACTGGAACTTTGGGATGTTATAGATGGTGTTGCTTGGATGCATGCTGGTGGCAAAAAAACAAGTTATTATACTATGGATACTTATGAAACACCTGAGTTCTGAGTGTGTTATCAGGATTTCTAATAACTGTCACATCAAGAAAGTTGATTTGATGGTAATCTGAATTTAATGTGAACTCTATTCCCCATTTGTTATTGTTCAAATACTGAACAAATTCCAATAAGTATTGCCTATCAGCTCGCCACACCAACCAGCAATCATCCAAGTACCTCCTCCAAATATCCAGTTCATTCATGTAAATATTGTGAGTGGGGTCATATATCAACTGTTCCTCAAGATATGCCATGAACAGGTCCACATAGATGGGTGCAAAAGATGCACCCATTGCAGTACCCTGAGTTTGCCAGAAACATTCACCCTGGAAATAGAACACATTCTTGCTAAGTGCATGCTCCGCCATGCATATTAATAATGTATTAAAACCGTCTGGATACAAATTGGCTCGATCCAACCAGGAATGTAAGGCCTGGAGACCAACCCAGTGGGGGATGTTAGTGTATAAAGCTTTTATGTCAAGGGTACATAGAAGCCAATCAAGGTCCAATTGGGTATCTGATAATATTTTAAGAAATTGTGTCATATCCTGCATTCTAGCACAAATCAAATTTAATAGGGGCTTCAGATATTGGGTCAGAAATACAAAAAGAGGTTCCATCAAGGAACCTCTACCAGAAACTATTGGTCTGCCAGGGGGTTTTGTCAAGGATTTATGTATTTTTGGTAATAAGTATAGTATCTGTTTCTGTGGATCTGAAACAGTCAAATGTAATCTCACAGAATCTGAAATAATCCCTTCTTCAACAGTATTATTTAAGAAAGAATCAATTTCCCATTTGAAATTGGGTGTGGGGTCAATAGGCATACACATATAATGTCGAGGGTTGGACAACTGTCCATTTCTCTCTCCCAGATAATAATCCGTACTCATGATGACTACCACCCCTCCCTTATCAGCTGGTAATATTACAATATTTGTATTATCCTTGAGTTCCTGTAAGGCATGTCATTCCCCAACCGTAAGATTATGACCAAGTGGAGTATATTGACCTAATCCAAAATGAATATCTCTGAGCACAGCCTGTTGGAATATAGACACGTGCTTATATATAGGAGGCATAAATTCAGACTTTAAAAATTTAGAGTCAGTTGATCTTTAAGAGACATCGCTAGAGCCAAAAAACAATCTTAAATTTAGTCTACAACAAAAATCATGTATAGCAGTAATCATTCTGGTTTCATCCGCAAAAAAGCCCATAACATAATTTAAGTCTTTATTGAGAAGTTGTTTTTGCTCAGCGGTAATTTCAACATTGGAGATGTTTAAAATATTATAGTCAGCATCCCATACTGGGACATTAGAGTTTGAAGCAGACCCTTCACTGTGTCTATTTTTATGTTTTCTCCCACCCCTCCTCCCGCCATGTCTAAAGGGTTGTCTGAACTATGCTGTTTCTTTGGGTCAGGTGAGTCCCATATATTAGTGCACTCCATGTCTGTAGCTGAGGACTCATCAGCAGAAGTACTGCTATATGTATTCCCTGTCTTCCTAAGAATAGACCTGGGTTCTGGTTTGGTTTGGCCCTGCACCAGCCGTACATGCAGACATTTTCACTGCATGTATAGTTAAAGCCCTATAGGGCAGGTGACCCAGATTTGATTATTAGTTTGGGCATCTGAGTCACTGGCAGGGAGGGTAAGCATGCCTGTACTGGTAGGGATGTATCTACAGGGCCAACAACATGGCTGGTTTTCATGCAGAGGTTGATAAAAACTCCCTGACATGTTTCCTGAAGGTTGATAGCATGTCTCACCAATGTCAGCCCTTTGCAGAACTTAAGGGTGGTTCAGGACATTCAGCCCATAGCACATCCTGTCCATGGGGTGTTACCATTATGAATGCATGCAGGATGAGAGTTTAAGAAGACCCTCCCCCCAACACCAATATGACACTGCACTGATGCCTTGAGCATGGGAAGGAGTAAGTGGTCAGAGGAGCATGTTAGGCCTAGTTTATGAAGAGAAGCACTGGTTGCACCTGATGGTCAGCTGTGGAGTGCAGCTGCACTAAGTAAAAATAAAATAAAATAACTCACTCACTCCTGCAAAGCTAACATCAGCTTTTCCTTGCCTAATTCCACATCCATAGCCAAAGTTCCTGAACTTGCTTCTTAACTGCCTTCAAATGTTGAGACACACTCACACGGGCAGTATATCAGAATTTTTGGCCAGTCCTCACCTTTAGGCCAGTTTCCTGCCTGTCATGTGTTTGTGTCCATTGTCACTTGCTGGTAGCATGATTCCATGGGCAAAACACTTATTAGCATGTCCTTTAACCTGATAGTGTCCTTGGTGGTAGGTCCCTCCACACCCTCCTAATCTGCTAATTTCTGCAGTGTTAACTTTTCATCTCTTCCTCAGCAACCCTTGAAAGGTTTGTTGCCATGTCCTGCCAAGTGTTCCTCCCTTTTCACTTTGCTCCATATAAGTATATATATTTGTTCCTCTGTCCATTTTAGATTAAAAGGACCTCTTCAAAGGCTCTACCTATGATAGCACTGATAATGTCCATGCCTATGCAAGTAAGATGTACTGGATCCCAGGGAAATGACACTGACTCCTAATCCATTAACACATTATGTCTAATTATGAATATCTGTGGTGTGTTAACATGTTCCTTTTTGCCCTATTCATCTCATCCAGCACTCTCTATTGTGCTCTTCTATGAGCTATGCATGACCATACTTTTTAATTGAGGATAATTATTTAGCATGAACATTAAGTCCTGAAATATCCAATATGGCATTTGTAGTATAATCATATTGCCAGTAATGTTTCTCTAAAGACTAATAACTGAAGCATACAATATCATTTCCAAACTGCAGCAAAATCTGAAATGGTTTGCTCTTTGCCAGTCCAAGTCATAAGGAATTATTTTTTTCAAAAGTGTGACCCACAATGACAACTTCCAAATTACCTGTAGAAGTAGAAAATAAACATTAACTTCAGCCTACTTTGTTAACCACATTCAACATGCAATATTTTACCACTACTTTCTTAAATACTTGGATCAACATAACGTAGCTAACATTATTTGTTTTTTCAACTCTTTTTATACTAACATGTTTCCTGTATACTTGAAACTTTCATACACCCTTAAGTCTGAGCTGCCTTTTTGGATCTCCTCTTAGAGACAAGTTTGTTACCTTTTCCCCTACAAAAGTCAGGGAGTCTGATGAGATCAGTGTAGAAATGTTGATTACTTAGTGCATGAAATATTTACTCTCCTTCTCATCATAGTGCCTAAAACAAGACTGATTGGACAGATGTTAATATATGGCACACTGAACTACAGCTATGATTCACTAAGCATCCATTTTTCTTCTTAATAATCACTACACTAGCATACTGTCATAACTGGCCCACTCCAAAGATTACTTTCCTGCCATTATATCTCTCCCAGGATTTCTCTCACTCTGACAGCTCTATGATGTATTAACATTCTGCTGCAAAGAGCCCACAGACTGCTTCTAATTCATTTAACACTCTTTCTCATATCCCTATGCCCTATTAAAATAATTTCTAGTATAACATCTGAAATTATCATTTGTGTCTACCAGAATTTTGACAAATCAACAGTTTTCTGTATTATGGAGAGAACGACTTGTCCCTCAAGCTGAACATCTGGTAGCAGGCTTCCAAATATGTAAAACTGAGAAAGGGATAGCACATCAGGAAATTTAATTGTGACACCCCTTATGAAATGTACTGCAATATATTAACTACCAACCTTTACCAATTAACCTGTCTAGATTAATTGCTAAAAGCACAAAGGTTAAATGGCTGAATAAGCTGCAGTCTTCTACAAACCTGGACTTACTCCTTTCTTACTGCCTTAACTATTAAGTAAAACATTGCAAAGAACTTTTCTGTAGGCAGTTTTAAATATCTACTTTTGGTATATGCAGTGATTCCTAAGATGTCTAAAGCCTTAATAGGTTCTAATCATTTATCCCTTCTTAGAACTAACTTTTCGCACAGATCATGAAATGCTGTTGTTACAAGGGAAATCTACTGAAGGAAATCAGAAGTGAAATGATAGAAAAACGTTTCAGTGAAGAACTAGAAAAAGTATTTATTTAAACGTAATGAGTGTAACTATTTCACAGATGTGGGATAAATAGTCCTAACACTTCCCCATCTCACTATATTTCACAAATCTAAAATCCAAGGAAAATAACAACTTATATATTAGCAACTAACTCTGTTTCAATTATCTTTTATATTCTCTGTTTGTAAATATATCTTATCAAACAATTTTTATTTCACTACACCAGTGCTTTCTCCTACTACCACACTCCATTATACCTAACTCATGATGTTGCCTCTCCCTAATCTTATTTCCACCTTAAAAAAATAAAAACATAATGAACAAAGACTTACCACAGGACTTTAAAAACAAAATAAAAATCCAGAAAGAATCCAAAATCCAGAGTCTGAAGAAGTCTGAGTGTGCACAGATGAAAGTGCTCACTCTTTGTGTAATAAAGTATTGGTTTGAAGGAATAATACAGCGGATTTCAATTTTATTTGGTTTAAACTCCTACTTTAATATGTTATGTGTTAACCCTGACTCTGCTCCTGATCCTAACTGTAATGTGCATCTTAACTTTAAAAAAAGTCCTCCCCATGACAGTTCAACTAAATAAGTCTGCTCGGACACTCACCATGCACAAACATGGACGGACACACAAACACACACACACACACACACACACACACACACACACACACACACACACACTAAATCTGTCACCTAATCTAACCCTGACCTTAACTCTAAATACTCACAACAGCACACACACACACACACACACACACACACACACACACACACACACACACACACACACACACACACACACACACACACACACACACACACTTAATCTAACCCCCAATCAAACATAAAGGGAGGGTGGCCTAATGGTTAAGGTGTTTGCCTTACAAACACAAGGTACAGGGTTTAAGTCTCACAAGGGACAATTGGCTAGGCTTAAAATGGCTCACAAAGGCAGTTAGCTTAGTACTAATCTATGAATCTAAACTCTTACTCTAACCCTAACCTGCATACATTCACACAAACACACACACCTAGTATACATCCAACTTAGACCTTTCAGCAAAGCAAACATTTAACATAATATCCATCTAATAAATTGGACATTGGCACAAACAGCCCTGCACTTCTTATGTGTATAGCTATAGATATTCTAGATATACATGTGTGTGCATGTGTGGTGTATGTGGGGAGGATTTTTACCTTAATGAAAACACTCAACTGTTAATATCAATAAAGTCAACAGCAAAAGGGCAACATTGGAAAGATTTACAGGGCACTATGCTTGTATGAAAAATAACCTTGTACCATGCAAAACAACTAAAAAAAGTACTACAAGCATGCTGAGAAATAACCTTATACCATGAAAAAGCAACTACAAAAAGAAAATACTAAAAGCATGTTTTTTTTTTTTTTCAGGAGCAATACCCCACATACCATCCACATCTTCTGCTATATATATTTACTAACCTTGAGATTGCATAACCCCGGGGGATGGGCGCAATTTTTAATTCCAGAGACTGTTGATCTCCCACACCTGTAACTCATCTGTTTTGTTGTCCAAAGTGTGTTAACAAATTCGATGTCAACATTTTAGAGTTTTAACCATCATAACCACTTTGATAAAAATATAGATAGATATAGATGTAAATATAGATATAGATTTTTTTTTAAACCTGACTTCACCCTCAGCAGTAATTTGTACTTCTTTAGCCCAGGGGAACATATGCTGTTGCAGATGGTCTAAACTGAGACAATGTGCTATATCAGGAAGGAAACTTAATTGACACTTTAATCACTTATATAACAGAAACGTTTCTAACATCAGCTATTTTGTCATTTCTGTTTAGAGACCTTAACAAAGTTGGCATAGCATATTTCTAATACTATTGAAAAGCAGCATGAGCCTTGTGTTGTGTATGCTCAGGGCAAAAAAAAAGAAAATCAGTGATCACCATTAAAACAATCTTAAATAAAATTTTCTTATACCCTATTTCACAATTTCCAGTTACAGTATGTGGACTTCATAAACTTAAATAACTAAAACATGTTTAGAGAACATGCCCCATCTAGCCATCTACAAAACTAGCAGTTTGGGTGCAATTCTGCACTTGGTATAAACTGAAAAACCAGCAATCATCATGATAATATCTGAAAACTTTTTTCATTTAAATCAGAAGCAACTTCAAGTTCATTAGTTATTTGGCCCATTGTGATCTAAATGTTCTAATCTGCCAAGCCTAGCACTGCTTGAAAGATTAACTGTATCACAGACATCACTAGTTTATAATGTGGAACACCTCAACACACCAGAAAAATAACTTTAATTAAGGTATTTTCTTCATTTAATTCATAAAGCAATTTGCCATACTAATTTTATTTTTCTTAAAATAATAAACTCCAGAATGCCTATTGTCACCGTCCTAGTAAAAGCTACACAGACACCGACAGACTTTTGACATCTTTTATTGTAATGAACAATGAAATAGTATACATAAAACTTTATTAAAACACACAAATTCAACTCATTGCAACAAAATAACAAAACTAAACATAAGGGCAGCATACCCGCACACCCTTAGATAAGCAGTGTCCCCCACTTGCTCACTTATCATTGTAATCACAAAGGCAGCGTCCCCGCTCACCTTACCATATCACCAATTCAATCCTTCCACACCAAGTCTTCCATCATCAAATTTCACCACCTCAAATTCCAATTATCTTGCTGAGGGGGAACAGAAGAGGGGCAAGCCTATCTCTCTTCTCCTCCCACCCAATCATCACCAAAATGGGATGGGCTGGGCGGGCAACAAGACCACACCAAATGTGCTTCCGACACTAATTTCCCCTTCAAAAACCTTTAAGACCCGCTCATTAATTCTACCTGAATTCCTTCCTCAGCTTCCCACTTAATTAACCCTTTCCTAACTACACCATACCCACTCACTTAACTTATCTTACCTACTTCCCTATATCCCAACACCCCACCAACCCCACACTGAAGCTGTCCCATGACAACTTTGTCTGTTCCAAACTTCATTTGTCACAGTCCTATTAAATACTACACAGACACCCACAGACTTTTGACAACCTTTATTGTAATGAATAACGAAATAGTAAACATAAAAGCTTTATTGAAACACACAAATTCAACTCATTGCAGCAAAATAACATGACTAAACATAAGGGCATCATACCCGCCCACCCTTAGATAAGCAGTGCCCCCACTTGCTCACTTATCATTGTAATCACAAAGGCAGCATCCCCGTTCACCTTAGGATATCACCAATGCAATCCTTCCACAACAAGTCTTCCACAAGCAAATTTCACCACCTCAAATTCCAATTATCCTGCTAAGGAGAACAGAAGAGGGGCAAGCCTGTCCCTCTTCTCTACCCAACAGCCTGAAAAGGGCTGTTCTCCCTCACACAATACCTCTTTTCATTAAATCCTCCACCATCAACCCCAAATTAAGGTTAAGCAAATCCAGACCAAATTAATTGAGATGAACTCCATCCGATCTATACCACATGGAATCCTTGTTCTCAAACTGCACATGCCATATAGTATGCACCCCCATTTCTTTCAAATATTTTGCCAATATAAAATTAACATACTTCCGAGACCTCTCCAATGCAGAAAATGTTTTTGCATCCCTCCAAACTAACCTGGGAATAATCTCAGACCAAATCAAAACCACTGATGGAAAAAGCCTTCTCAATGCTAAAACATCCTCACAAATATGACAAACCAACTGCCTTTTCAGAATTCTACCCAAATCATCCCCCCTAAATAGATCAACAAAACCTGCTGCAATCCCCATTGACTCTGCAGCATAGTAAACACCTGCAATGTCCAGTTCCACATCAACCCTCTAACACCATGCCACATAACCTTCAATCCAAAATGGTCCAGACCCAAATTCATTCCATTGCATCTAATCATCACATGCCTAGCTGCCAAATATACAAAAGAATGACCCAAGATGATGATGCTAAAAAAAAAAAAAAACATAAAAAAAACTTTAAACTGAAAACTCTCATCAAATTACTTAATATAAGTCAAAAAGGCACTGGAAGACCAATGTCCCACCCTCTTGATAACTTCAATCGAGCTTCCTTCCTTCACTAAATATGATGCCCTGCCCATCCTGAAAGAATGGGAAGAAAACGTATCCCCTTCTAAACCAACACTACTAAGAGTCCTCCTCATAATCAAGTTCAATTGTTCACCCATCAACCCTCTACCATCTAATGATGTAAAAACTAACCTTTAAACTTTATCCCTTTTAGCCACCCACAATCTCTTTGCCCACACCACAGGACATCTACAGCTTGACTCAACCTCTTCCAAAACTATCAGGAACCCCCTCCCTTCTTGATCTGTCTTCAAAGACCTCAGCCTAATATGCACTGCCCTGGGCAATATAAGCACATCATCCCACACTATGGAACCCAACAGATACATGAAATGCCCCAAAATACATCCACACACTTACTGTACTCCACATCACATACTCCTCCAAACATCCACGCACTTTACCTAAACCCTTTAGCAAAATTCTTAAAATACCCTTCATCACTGGCCATCTCTTATCCATAGCAGGACCTTCAACTCTACCCCAGCCTTTCAATACTTGGCCCACCTACCATGACCTAGTACAATCCTCTAATCAGACAATGCCCTACTGTAAGCTATCTTCATAGGTACCGCCCATGACTGTTACACCAACCTGCTGATTACTACTGGCTAATCTGCCAAACCTCGTCTGGAATGAGGGAGGGATGCAGTGCTGCTGTTGGAGCCACCTGCTGAAATCTGCAAAACTGAAAACGAGACAAACTATCAGTCAGCTATCTCATTCTTAACCCCAGACACAAGCAACCCTGTAAATGAAAAGTTAATCAACAAACTTTGCAAAACAAGTTTGCAAAGAACCAATAACAAATGAGGGGATTTAGCAGTCTTAGCCTGCAAACTCTTACCAACGCAATATTGTCTGAATGAAACACCACCCTCCTTCCCCTCAATGATCCTGCCATACTACCGAAGCCTCCCAAATTGGCATCAGCTCCAAAAAGGCAACATCCTATCTCCAATCTTCAGACCAATGATCAGGCCATGGCACTGAAAACCATTGCCCCACAAAGTAAGTTTCCATGCCCAGACCCCTGGCTGCATCTATAAACAACTGCAGGTCCCATTGCTCTACTCAATCCAACTGCCAAAATGAGATCCCATTAAACTGATGTAAAAACTCCATCCACAAAGCTAGGTCCTCCCGAGCTAACTTACTGACCTTTACTTTGTGGTGCTTATTCTTCACCCATTTCAAGAGAAAACCTACAGACCAGCGAAGCATCCATTCAGGATGCATTGCCCTGCAAGCAAAGTTCATCAAACCCAACAATTCCCTCACATCCCACACCCGAACCTTAGTCTTGGACTTCACCCAACTGACTTCCTCCTGCATCTGAAGCACCTTGTCCTTTGGCAAACAAAACAAACTCTGTCTTGCATCTGTTGTCAAACCCAGAAAATCCAACACCTTCTCAGGACCTTCCAACTCATGCTTAGCCAGTGGTACTCCCAATCCCTCACAAATCCCCAGAAACTGCTGCATAGCCACCTGTGCCTCTTCTCTACCTTCACCCACCAACAAAAAATCATCTAGATAGTGAACTGCTTGCTGCTCATCTACCCTACGCTGCCACATCCAATGCAGTGCTGAGCTAAACATCTCAAAAGTAGAACACACCACTGCACATCCCATAGGCATGGCAGTGTCAAAATAAAAACTATCACCCACCACTTTGCCCAATAAAGGCCAGTCCTCCTCCCACACTGGCAACAATTGAAAAGCCAACTCAGTATCTACTTTAAACAGCCAAGGATTCTCAAAACTCCTAATGATACAGACCGCATCATCCAAGGATGAGTATGTCACTTTAACCTTCTCACTGGGGATGAAATAATTAACAGACTTGCCTTCAGGGTATGACAAATGATGGATTAAATGAAACTCACCCTGCTTCTTCTTAGGAAGCAACCCTAGTAGTGACACATTAAATTCAGGAAAAGAGGGGCAATCAAATCGGCCCAACAATCTCCCCACCTGACAGTCCTTCTCAATCAAAGCTTGTAAAATATCCTCTCTCCCTCTCACAGACTTCATATTTTTTCCCACCATACCATCACCCACCAAAGTAGACAATCGAAAAACCCCTAGAAAAACCCTCAATTAAATCTCCAGCTACATAATATGTGCCAGCAACTCTTTCAAAACCTGAACCTTAATAGGTGAATGGGCCCCCTGGTCACTCCCTACCTCCATGAAAGGAACCCCCTTTGGCCCTGAAAATTTGCCCGACTATGTACCCCTGGCAATGCCATGCGAGGACCACCCCAACCTCTTAGGCCTGTGAAATAAGGCACCTGACCCCCAAACTGTGTAGCTGCACGCACCCACATACACTTAGAACAAGCATGGGAAAATCTGCAACCTACCCATGAACACCTCCCTGCGCCAAAAGCCCAACATATCCCGGCACCCCCTTCAGCTGGCTGAGCCACCCTGTTACCCAAACCAAAAGTGTCCATCATGGTAGAAAGCCAAATATCTGGGTGTCTGACTTCTCAATGCATAGATTTGTCAACTGCCTTTCATTTACGAAACTTCTGATCATACCA
This sequence comes from Protopterus annectens, assembly GCF_019279795.1. Lineage (NCBI taxonomy): Eukaryota > Metazoa > Chordata > Ceratodontiformes > Protopteridae > Protopterus > Protopterus annectens. The sequence continues at coordinate 946,185,237 of NC_056744.1, read as the reverse complement.
AAACCATGCATTACCAGGCCGCAACCTCTGTGCCTCCCTTATAGCCAAAAAATAGGCAAAGAGAGAAACGGCCAATGAAATATCCCTCTAAAAACACAATGCCATGTAGTATGTAAAATCCAGGACCCAATTATCCCATGACCTAGGCTGGAACATACCCACCCATTTGCGACCTATAGCCGCCATTACTGCCAAAAGGTCCTTCCCATTAGCCAACTCCGCTTCTGTCAAATGTTGAACCCCATCCGCATCAATCAAATCAAAAATATCAATAAATTCCCCTTTCCAAATCTTCTCCTTCTCTACCAACGATATGTGAGTGGTCAATAAAATTGGTGCTCCCTCCTGCCATAATGCCTGCATCGTCAACCAATCCATCGGCCATGACCCAAACTCTGACCCTACCTCATCTAGGGCAGGCATCAAATCCTCCTCTAAAAATGAAATGGTATTATCAAAACCCCAATCACAATCAGCTAGAGCCTCCAAACCCATCCCTGATGCAGCACCGTGAACACTCCCACTCAACCCTGACTCACTCCCAATAACTGCACCTACCGCCTCTGTCCCCATTGAACCTGGTGAATGATTACCTGTCAAAGATGAAGGAGCTGCCAGCGGCATCTCAACCTCCATTGTACTCTCTTTCGTTGCCATCTATCTGGCTCTCTTAGCTCTCGATGTCTGAGTTCCTGTCCCCGTCTGCTGCTTTCTTCGAGTATCCGTACCCTTTTTCAAAGTCTGTAGCTGCCACTGGTGAAAACGCATTTCACCAGCTGCAATGTTCTGTCCATCTGTCAATATGCTACCAGGACAACTGTATCAATAAATTAATGCAAATGCAGCATCTGATGTCATGTAACCGCTAATATCTGTGCATTAACCCCTCCCGGTTAGTGCAAATAATACTAAAACCTGTATCATGGCCTTCTGTTAAGCTGTGATATAAACCAGCTTTGTCTTTATTTAGCTTTAAAAAGTCAAACAAGTGCACTTCATGTATCACGTAATGTGTTCAGACTGTTAACTTTCCACTGCCTCTATGCAACACCTACGGAGACTCTGTTCCTCTGTTTTTTGTTTTTGTTTTTTTTTAAAAACGAAGCCGTCTTTGTGGCTAGATTGCACATGTGCAGACCCCACACTGACAAGAAGCACACATTGCCAGCTCCTCCATCAGCAACTAAAACTTTGACACCAGGGAAATCCACCAATGAAAAGAAACACTACCTGTAAAGCCTCTGGTAGCCTCTTATGATGACTAACACAGGGGAAGAACTATTTTCCCTTTCCTCTACCTACTACAGTTATTCCTCAACGGACTGCCTCCCCACTGCGCATGCACATGCTATGACACCGGCTCTGCATGCCCATGAAAATGTCACTACCACCAACGAGCCTCCCCTCAGAACAAGAGAAGAACTGAACAACAATGAAATTGCTGCGACAATGAACCTGTGGCTATCCCACCAATGAACCACATCTCCTGGACCTGGGCACCCTATCAGCAAGACCTGCAGCCCTACCTATGGAAAGAGCATTACAGCACAGAATGACCACCATCACGCTACCAGCACCAGGCAGCAACCAACCAACTTGACAGACAAGAGACCCCAGGACCAAACCACAGCGAGTAATTTACACTATACTACCAATGAAGCCAACAGTAGTAAGTAGCACCACTCACTCCCTTTTACATTCAGTCTTACTGCTTCCACCTTTAAATAAATAAAATTTATATACAGATATAGATATAATAGAGAGAGGGAGAGAGGGTGATTAGGATTGTTTGGGCATAGACATCATATTGCAAGGTTTACAGGGGCTTGTTTTACTATCTTGGTCTGTTTTGTAAAGTGATTTTTATACATATGATGCTGCTAGGATTTAAACATTATAGTTGCAATGTTTCGCATCTTGGCTAAGGGATAAATGTTGCTTCATAGTAAATCCTTTAAAAGTAAACTTATTTGCTTCTCTGCTTAGCTGATTTAATTAACTGGATTTAATTAACTGCTAAATAATAAAACACACTGAAGCTATTCACTAATTTAGACCGTGATTTAAAATATGTGTTCCTTTATGATTTCTACACCTAACTACACATTAATTCAACTTTAATAGCAGGGTTCAGTGCTTTTGAATGATAATAATTATAATCCCAGTGCAGAATGTTTTTCTTTTAACTTCCCATAAACTCCTGAGAGTGGCAAGCATGGAAGGCCTAAAACAGTACCAGAAGTTATGAAATGCTGCTCAGGTCTATAATTGCTATATAGAATGAGATGTAATTAAAACAGCACAACTAAAAATGGATCAGGCCACAGTTCAGAAGCTTTTACAGATATGCAGTTTGATAGTGGACAGTTTATTGTGTATGTAAAAGGAAAGAAAATAACTATGTAAAACAAGTTCACACACTTAAGTATTCACAACTTGTAATGAGTCCATATTGAACATTAAGTACCAGGAGTCATAAAAACACAAAGTGCTCTGATATGTATGTGATTACTGTCATAATGCACATTGTAGAACAGACTCTACTACAATAACCATAAAAGTTATGGTGAGACGCATGTTCTTCTGATATGTATCTGTGTCATGTATTTCCAAAGTAAAACATTCATAACTAGTGTTGCAGTGATAGATACAAGCACCTGTGCAACATAAATTATTAGTTTTCTGCCACACCGACAAATTTAAAAAAAGTATACTGCAAAAATGAACCACACAGACTGAGGTGAGAGTGAATTCCCAGTATTGCTAGTTACATTAGTCACTCTATGGTGAACAGATACAGTGATTACCCTGGTAGTTCCTGTGAAGTCCCAGTCCATTTTAATTATATTGATCTGCACTGTTTCTTGAATGATTCCTTATTGCAGGGTAAAGCATATATCATTTTTTAAGAAAGATGTTTGTGGCACAGCTTGATCTGGGAGCAGGAAGAGTTGAACAAGGAGAGTATAAGAGGCTGATGCCAGCTTGACAATCCTGGGAGAGTGAGAGATGTCTGGCTAAATACAGTGCTGTACATATTGCAGGGCGAGGTACATGGCATGGTGTATATGGTCAAGGAAAGCAACCCTGGCTGTCCTTAGCAATGCCCATGCAGTCATGTTCATGAGATATGTGCAGGAACCTGCACTTCCACAGGGTAAAGCATATCAGACCATTGGTCCTGAATGACAGTGGGAAGGGGGATAGGGCCATATCAGGCCATTGGATCTGAATGCTAGTGGAAAGTGCTAGTGCTATAGGTCCAGAGGTAGACCTTGATGTCTCCCTGCATGATAGCTTCACATGACACCTCTTACCCACAGGGGACAGAATTCCTGGGTAAGGTTACAGGAGGTCTGATACTTATTAGGCAATAGGGAGAAAAGCAGTATTAAAGATAAGTCATCTGCTGTATATTTGCTAGACACTATATTGCAAAGGTAAGCTAAAACAAGATAACACTGGCCAGATATATGGGTAGTGCAGTAGTGCAGTGGTTAACATGGTCATCTCACAGCAAAATGTTCTCTGGTTTGATTCTTGGCTGGGGTACCTTCTGTGTGGAGTCTCGGCTGGGATGCCTTCTGTGTGCAGTCTGCATGTCCTCCCTGAATTTGTGTGGGATTCCTCTGGGTACTCCTGTTTCCTCCCACGTTCTAAAGACATGCATCTGGAGTGTTTCTCCCTGAGCCTCTGCTGAAAATAGGCTCTGTCCTAGTTGGACCTTCCTGGTCAACAAATGTTAAATAAATATCTCAAGTAACCCCTCAAAAAAGTCTTTGCCACGTACATAAAACTTGACAACTGTAAGCATTATTTGTGTACATTAAAGAGTAATAAAATAATGCATGTTTTACTCATCACTTACAGCTATTATGTTTAGATTGTTTTTCATTAATACCACCTTTGCATGCACTTAGATTGCTATATTTCAATATCCCAAGCAAGGTGAACTTGAAATCACACATCTTTTGATAAATTATGGCAGGCATATGACATGCAACATCTAATTAACAGCTCGGAAATTCACAATTAAATGTATGAGGAACAGCATCAGAAGACTGTAGCATTTTAATGCAGCTTTTACCAGTCATTGCAATGAATCTTTAGAAGCAAACCAAGATCAGCCTCGATGTAGATTATGTCCATTTCCAAGTATACAAATAAGTGTGCCAGAGAGACATTTTCTAAATTGTCATACATATTTGTGTGTCTCTGCACATGCATGTAGATGTGAGTGTGTGCACACATGCCTGTAGATGTGAGTGTCTGCATATGTGTGTGTGTGTGTGGGGGGGTGGGGGTGTGTATATGTGTGTAAAAATATGAGTCCTTATCAGAAAAGCAAATGCTTTCATTATTGAATTCCCCATTATTGAGCCAAAAAGCTCAAACCACACAATATCAAACCATAGAACCTACAGCAACACCTGTTTTTTGCAAGCCCACTTGTTCCTCCAATGTGTGTGTGTGTGAAGGGGGGTGACTCTCACCCCATATTCATTAAAAATACCAGCTCAGAGATCATGCCACTTTGGAGAAAGGACTGACACCCCCATCCCCACTGTGTTGCAATTCCAAACAACAGATCTCTCTGCAATATCCACTGATTGATATTGTGTGGTTTAAGCTTTTTGGCTTGATAATGTGAGCATTTGCTCTTCTAAGTCACCCACATATACATATATACATTTTGTATGTGTTTATGTGTATAGATAGATATGTGTGTGTTTGAGTCCATGTATATATATATATATATATATATATATATATATATATATATATATATATGGGTCCCGTACTATTGAGCGAAAGCTCAAATAACCGAAACCAAAACCACCGAGCACACTTTAGCAAAAGTGTGTTTTCACTGAAAATGCACTTTTAGTAAAGTGAGAGCAAGGAAATGAAAATGATGATAGAATGGCTTTTGCTGTGGTCGCGGTACAGTGGGGATAAGGGAATATTCCCTTTTCCCCACTGTAGTGTGATCTCGGAGTGAGAATATAAAAGTAGGGTGGTGTGGGTGTGCATAAACATGTTTACTGGGTTTTTTTATTTTTATTTTTAATTTTTTTTTTTTGCAGACTTTTGAGAAAGTGCTTTTTCGGTGGAAAAGCACTTTCGCGAAAGTGTGCTTGGTAGTTTTGGATTTGTTTTTTTTGAGCTTTCGCTCAATTGTACGAGATCCATATATATATATATATATATATATATATATATATATATATTTATATATACAGACACCACACACACATATATATAAAATATATTATATATATTTATATATACAAATACACACATGCACACACATATATATCTATATCTTTGTATTTCCATTTCTGTGTGCAGACTTAAAGTTGAAAATGACCCTACAGTGTATGCATGTGTGTATATATATATATATATATATATATATATATATATATATATATATAAAAGAGAGAGAGAGGGCTTTATATATGTGTTGTATACTTTTATTTATATAACTGTATATATATATATATATATATATATATATATATATATATATATATATATATGTATATATACAGGTACTACTCTGTTAGCAATTGTTTTGGCTAAATCGAGTTTTGCAGAATCACAACTGACTGAATCAATTTGCTTGAAGTCAAGATCATAGAATCATAGGAGGTTATTAGGCTACCAACCTCAGGGCTCTTCCATGCCTAGCCATGTTCAACCCATGTTGCCAAGGGTGTCTGGTTCAAGCAGACACTAAAATCAGCACCTATTGCCCTTGTCCAAGAGGGACACAGGTGGAAGCCCAGTAGTGAATTTCCAGTTACCCATTCTATCATCCAAATTACGCTTAAACAAGGCGAATGAACAACTTTGTTTAAGATGAATAGGAAGCTTGTTCCAAAGGTGGGGCAAATCTGTCTCTCAGTCAAGTTCTGTTGATGTCACATACCAGGTTAAGGTCCCTTGGGTGAGTGACCCATGCATCATTTGACTTTTGAATGTGTAGCATTTCCATTAAAGCTGGGTCAGAGATTGCTCTATATGCAAGACACAGGTCGCATTTGAGCAGTCTGTATGACACAGAGTAAAGTGACAATGACTTCAGTCTATTCACATAAGACAGATCTTGAAGTCCCTGAATTTTCTTTGTAAAGAAACTTTGTGGCCTCTCCAGTTGTTGCAGGTGTTAGGAAAGGAACATACGAAAGGGATCATTGTACTCTAGTATTGGCCTAATGACAGAAGAGTACAGGGGGGTTATAACTCCTTTCTTTTCTGGAGGCAATGCCTTTACTTATGAGATGAGCAATATAAAATGCCTTTCTTGCCACTGTGGAGACATGATGATCGAAGTTTAGGTTGCTTTCGAGCTGTGTGCCCAGATCTCTCAACACTGACTGTGCACTTAGAGTATTGCTATTGATATGGTTGTTTGCAGGAACATCACCCTTGTTGAAGGGGATGATAGTGCATTTTTTTGCATTAAGTTTAAGACCATGACTTTGGCGTCAGTCAGTAGTCTGCGTAAGACCTTCTTGCAGGATGTTGACATCACTAGGAGTTTCAATGATCGCTCCTAGTTTGCAGTCATCAGCAAACTCTGTCAGCCGCAGTCCTTTAGTTTTGTCCTGTACTTCAGAGAAGTAGATTCCAAACAGTAGGGGTCCCAGAACTGATACTTGTGGAGCACCACTGGTTAAGTGTCTGCTGGAGGATGTGGAGTCCCCTATTTTGACCATATGAGTTCTATCAGTGAGCCAGTTTGCAACCCACCTGACAATGTATGGATTAATACCCAGCTGGCTGAGTTTATCAATGATTCCTGAGTGGAGAATTGTATCAAAGGCATTGGCGAAGTCTAGGTAGGTCGTATGCACAGATTTGCCCTTGTCTACAGCTTTGGAGACTGTCTAGAAGAAGTCCACCAAGTTTAACAGGCATGGTCTCCTCTTGACAAAGCCACACTGGGTGGGTTCGTGCAATTGGAGATTTCCTATATCTTTGTCAATGAGGTCCATGATGATTTATTCCATGGCCTTGCAGATAAGACTGGTCAAGCTAATGGATCTATAGTTCCTGGGATCATTGGATACATCCCCTTTGTGCAAATGGATGATGGTAGCTGTTTTCCACTCCAATGGGATGAAACCATCACCTAGGCTGTGATTGAAAAGTGTGCCTAATGGTGATGCTAATTCTTATTTTAACCCATGTAGAACACAGCCCAGGATGCTGTCTGTTCCCATAGAGGCTATGTTTTTGGCCTTGGAGAGGGCATTTAAGACCTGCTACTCAGATATTCTTGGTGCAGGAGAGGTATTAGGGATACTTTGGATTATATGTGGTGGTGACAGGGAGTGAAGTTTTCACTGAAACTGTCAGCCAACAGGTTTGCTATATCCATAGGTTCTGTATATGTAGCACCATTAACTATGAGTTCAGAACAAATCTGGGCCATACCTTTGAGGTTATGGATGTAACTAAAGAATGCTTTGTGGTTATCCTTAGTTAGGAAAGCTAATTTGGATTCATAGTTAACTTTGTATGACTTTACTAGGAGTCTTATTTGCTTGTTTATGTTGAGGAGAGAGTGTTTCCAGTTTTGAGACCATTCATTCCTGATTTTAGACAGCAATTTTTTGTCCTATTGTATAGCCTATTAATGACAGTTGTCCACCAGGCAGGTTTGTTTTTCCTTGAAGATCTTGCTTTGGTTCTATTAGGCATGGCAGATTCAATACAAATGTACAGGTGCTCGTATAAAGCACTGATATATATAACTCAGCATAAGTGTCTGTTCCATCAGTGGGGGCAGGCTATGAAGCTATTTATGCTGTCACATAAGAGGAAGTAATTGGCCTTGGAGACGTTTTTTAGCCTAGTTCTTGCTAGGGCGGGGGGGGGTGGTCTTGTCTTACATATAGACTGATATGTGGTCAGATCTCACCAGGGCCCACACTGGGGTGGTTCAGCAGTCCCCCAGGTTAAAGAGCATGAGATCCAGGATGTTTGATCACTTTGTGGTGTACCAACCAGCTGGTCCAGGGAATTAGATTAACAAAGGAACATGTGGGCAAGTGAGTTAGAACATGTATAGTTTTCTACCCATTCGATGAATGGTTAACTAAAGTCAACTAAAACCAGGGTATTTGGTTGTATCTTAACTGACTCAGGTAGATCCAAGTAAGCTGAGTGGATATTGGGGGTTCTATAGCTGGTAAAAACCCAAAGAAGGACCTTACTTACAGTCAGTTGCACCTGAAGTAATTTAAGGCAACTGTACTGGTTAACTAATTTGGAGATTTAATAAATGAGACCGCAACCCATCTCCGCTAGGTTAACTAGTTCAAACAGTGAAACAAGACTCGAACAGGGATAAAGGCAGCGAATTTATTAATGCACAAAAAACTGAACAAGACAATAAGTGCTTTCATCTGGAATACAGACTTCATCAGAGCGTTAATAAATTTGCTGCCTTTATCCCTGTTCGAGTCCTGTTTCACTGTTTGAACTAGTTAACCTAGCGGAGACGGGTTGCGGTCTCATTTATTGATTCAGTTGTTGTTTTTCTTCATTTGTTTTTTTATAATTTGGAGATTTATTTATCTTTAATGAATATTGCTACACCACCTCCTTTACTTCTCATGCCTTCAGTTTGTGATCTGAACATGTGAAAGGAAATATAACCTGGTACAGCTGAGGTGCTTTCCATAGCCATAAACCAGGTCTTGGTGACTGCACAACTGTTGGCATCTTCCAAGGTGAGGGCTGCTTAAAGTGAATGCAGTTTCTGGTTTACACTCCTAACAACTGATTGAAAACTCATTTGACTGAGTCAAGATTCACCGAAGATTGTAAATTAAAAGCAGTGATTCACTGTTGGCATTTTTTTTCTTTTTCTCAAAGATAGAATACACATCTTTAAGGTATGTTTGCTCTAGTAAAGTTTTCTAGAAAATGTGGTTGTTTTTCAGTAATTATCTCTGTGTGTTTTGTTTTCCTTTTTCTACACTTAATTTAGCTGTTGTTCAACTATGGAGTTAGTACATTAAAGTAATGGAGTTTGGGGAGCAAAGCCCCATCACCATGAAAGTTGCAGATAATACATACTTTGCAGACATGTTTCATGCAATAAAGTTTTTCAGTTAAAAGTGAGCCTGCAAAATATGTTTTCAGTCAAATTTGTTCACTTGTTTGTGATGCAGTGAAGTGAGATTCATTCAAAACAAGCATAATCTATAAATATATACACATACACACACACACACACACTCACACACACACACACACACACATATATATATATATATATATATATATACATACACACACACACACACACACACACACACACACACACACACACACACACACACATATTGTTATATATATCTGCATGTGAGTGTGTGAGTGTGTCTATATCATAGTATCAAACTAACATAAGTTTGAACTTTGTAATATTGAACCCTAAACTCCGAAACCCAATAATAATGAAAACACAGAACAGTTATTTTTTCCCAGGGAAAAAATCGCTGTTCTGTGACAAAAAAAAAATTAAACCTTAACCCCCCCCTACTTAAATATACCAACTCCGAGACCGCATCACAGTGGAGGAAATAGCAAAGCCCCGAAAACAGCCACGAAAAAAATCGATGTGTCATCGCTTCACTGTTTTTGGATTTTGGACTTTAGGGTTCGATATTACAAAGTTCGAACCTCTACAAGTTCGACATTGTAATATAGACCCTATTTTACACACACACACGCACACACACACACACACACACACACACACACACACACACACACACACACACACGCACACTCACGCGCGCACACACACGCACACACACACACACACACACACACACACACACACACACAGACACACTTACAAATACACTTTTGGGGAATTGAGATCAGACTGTATTAATGTTAAGAAATGCTGAAATAAAAATTATTGGAAAAAGCTTCACAAAAATGGCCTTTACAAGAACTAAGACAAATACAAATCAAATACATAAATGCTCATAGTTGTCTTCTATATTTTATCAGCATAGGAGACAGTAGCAAAGCTCTGGAAAGACTGAGTAAATATTTTGCAGGATTTTCATCTCCTTAGCCTTATATAACAGCTGAATGGGTACGATTCCATAAAGGGCACTGATATAGATTAAAATGAAAGAGAAGCATCTGAATGTTATAATATTAAAGACATTTTAAATGACACCTTGAATGGCTTTTTTTATGCATTAAAAAGTAAACAATACTTTTTGATGTTTATGTTACTTTTGAAATGCTGTGCAAATAGCATTGACAAAGATATTTGTAGAAGAAGTAGATGAAGCTTTACTACATGTGAGTTATTATACTGCTGTACATCTACACTATGCTAATGCTACTGTGGTATTAATACTATCAGGAGAAGTTATTATACTGCTGTACATCTACACTATGCTAATTCTACTGTGATATTAATACTATCAGGAGAAGTTATTTTACTGCTGTACATCTACACTATGCTAATGCTACTGTGGTATTAATACTATCAGGAGAGAACATTCTCAAAAAACAGCTTGCAAAAACTGCAGAAAGTTGGTACTCTGGCGAGACTGGAACTCACTTTTCAATAATCGTTAGAACCAAGTAATCATCAACATATACTAAATGGCAAAAAAAATCTGAATATCTCCAGTGTGTGTGAAGTATTGAAAAAAAAAAATATTTGCATGTCTAAAACATTTCCAAGAAGTTATCAAGCATATGTTTCTTATTGTAGTTGTAAGAAATTACTTGTTCTAACTATAACTACAATTATGATAACTATTAAGTAGGCATTAGAGCTTCATACTTGCTTCTTTTTTAGTATCTTGTGACATTTTGCTTAAATGTGACTCACATATAACTGAATAAGGACCAAGAGAACATCATTTTAGATACTTTGTGACATATCTTGATTATTTTGTTTGCTGAAATGGTTGCACAAAGTTATTTTGTTAAAATTTTTAATTTCTCTTTCTCTAGATACATTTACTAGAAAGAGGTGAAAGTGCTTAACAGATGCAAGTATGGTGTCTTTATTTAATTAACACCATTATTTAGTGTACCTATTCACTTTTTCGGGAGTCTTTTTTATTCACTGACTACTTTGCAGATGTAATACAAGCAAACAAAAAATAAATTTGTTTTAACACTGTCTTGCTAAGCATAACCCATTAAACAAAGTATGAAAATCAGGGGGTAAACATAAGAGGAAGTGCATTAGATACATGTGTGGTTTTATAAAGCAGCATGAGCTTTGTGCAGCAAACATAATAAAAGCAGGTCTACTTATGTTATATATTGGAGAGCACTCCACGGTACATTAAAGTGGAATTTGGCACTGATCAAGCAGTTTCTTTCTTATTTCTTAAAACGGCTACAATGAGCTGTTTATCATTTGAATGAAACAAATACAAAATGTGATGAAATAGATTTCACACATTGCAAATGTGACTGGTAGTTAATTTAAATGCAGTAAAGTCCTAAGAAAAGAAATAAGGGATATAGGCAGGTTTATAAATGACTGCATAATCAGCATTCAAGTACACACTGGTGAAAATGCATCTCTTTACCTACAAAGAAAATTGTTCCTTTTCTTCCAGTCCTGATAGAATTCTCTTCTAATCTTTAAGCTTTTATCATGCAACTGCTTTCTTCTTTCTTGTTTACAATGCTTGACACATATTAATGGTATTCTGTCTCTTAACCTATTTCTCATCTGCGGCTAGCAAAATGTGTACTTTTTCCATCCTTAGTGATATGATAGCTTAAGAAAGAATGTGTTGAATGGTGCTGCATCTATTTTATACTACTTCTGCATTTGATATAGAATCTTACTTACAGTAGTTATAATATTAATAAACACTACAGTTTGTTTCATTTCAATGGTGCATTTATTCAGAACATCCAATGCCATGTTACTGCTTATATCAGTTATTCACTAAAGCATGTATGTTGTGTTTCCATAAGTCAGCTGTCTGATGAGTCACGTGCCACGATACAAAGGGTGTTGTTATGTTTTTCAAACTGTCAGAGCTCAATAAATACATACATACATAAATATTTAAATTATATTAAATGTAAAACAGATAAATACATTCATAAATAAATGCACACATAAAAACATAAATAAATAAAAATGCTAATACAGGAAATGTCTACTGTTACTGTACTATAACCAGTAAGTTCATAGGTTCATAGGTAGGTACTAGGCTATTGACCCTAGGGCCTATATAAGCCTAGCCAAAAAGGTACCCTGGCTTATGCCACCCAAGAAAATTATTTTCCTGTGCCCCTATCGAGCAGAGGCTCAGGGGTGATCCCCAGGGTGAATTTCCTATTTCCCATCCGATCATCAAGATTTTTCTTGAAGAGTGCTAATGAGAAGCTTTGTTTGATATAGATAAGTAGTTTGTTCCAGAGCATGGGAAGTCTCTGGAACAGGAATATATCCCTCCAGCATGTTCTGTTTATTGTGGTAACAAGGTTTAGGTCCCTAGAGCATGTAGCTCAGAGAGAATGGGATTTCTTTAAGTGGAGCATGTCCAACAGCTCTGGGTTTGACATAGATTTGTATGTTAGGCAGAGATTGTCTCTGAGTTGGCAATATGCAACGGAGTAAAGCTTAAGTTTATTGAGATGGTCTGCATAGGGCATCTGTCTGATGCTGGTAATCCTCTTTGTGAGGTATTTCTGCAGCCTTTCCAGTTGTTGTAGATGTCTTGTGAGGTACATACCAAAAGGGACATTGTACTCTATAATGGGTCTAATGAGTGACGAGTAGAGGGGAACAAAGACCTCTTTTTTCCTGGATGAGAAACCTTTGTCATGAGGTGTGCCATGTAGAAGGATTTTCTGACTACTGTGGTGATGTGATTATCAAAGGAGAGGCTACTGTCCACCTGTGTCCCAAGGTCTCTTATCACACTTCCGGTGTGAAGTAGATTATGGCCTATGTGGTAGCTCATGGGTACAGAGTTTTTACCAAAGGGGATGACAATGCACTTTTTGGCATTGAGCTTGAGGCCATGGCTTTGACATCAGGCATCTGTCTCAATGAGACCCTTTTGTAGGATGCCCACATCATTAGGAGTTTCGATTATGGCTCTTAGTTTGCAGTCATCTGTGAACTTCATTAGCCAAAGACCTTCTGTGTGAGCCTGTACTTCAGAAAAGTAGATCCCAAACAGGAGAGGACCCAGGACTGAACACTGTGGTACTCCACTTGTCACTGGTCTGAAGTCAGATTTGGAGTATGCTACTTTCACAGTGTGGGTTCTGTCAGTGAGCCAGTTGGCAACCCAACTTGTGACATAGGGATTTATACCTAGTTTAGTGAGGTTATCCATAATTCCAGAGTGGGGGATGGTGTCAAAAGCCTTGACGAGATCTAGATAGGCTGTGTGAACCACCTTACCCTTGTCTATGGCTTTGGTGACTGCTTCAAAGAAGTCTATCAGGTTTAGGAGACATGATCTGCCTTTTACAAACCTGAACTGGGTGGGGTACAGAGTTTGGAGATTACCAATGTCTTTGTTTATAACATCCATGATGATAAGTTCCATGGCCTTGCAAGCCAGGCTCGCTAAGCTAATGGGATGGTAGTTCCCAGGGTCCATGGTGGCTCCCCCATTGTGGAGTTGGATAACCATTGCTGTGCTACATTCAGGGGGCAAAAAGCCTGATTTGGGACTATAATTGAACATGATGTTTAGGTGGGGTGCTAGTTCATACTGTAGTTCATGTAGAATGCAGCCTGGGATGTTGTCAGGTCCCATGGATGCTGTATTCTTGACTTTGAAGAGTGTGTTTTTTACCTGTGCAGCTGTAATTACAGGAACTTTGCATTCTTCCAGTATAGAGATGAGACTTTAGGGTGTGAGAGAGGGGTAAAGTTAGCACTGAACCTATCTGCCAGGATGTTGGCAATATCAGTAGGTTCTGTAAATTTAGTGCCATTGTGCTGTAACTCAGAGCAGATCTGAGTGTTGCCATTGAGAGTCTTGACATAGCTATAGAATGCTTTGTGGTTGTCTTTAGAATCAGTGGTGATTTTGTTTTCGTAACTAGCTTTGGAGGATTATATGAGGGATCTCAGCTTTTTACTGAGGCTGACCAAGGAGTTCCTACAATCATGGGATTTTACTTTTTTTGCAACATTCTTTCTTCTGTTGTAAGGTTTGTTTGTAAGGCTACGAGATACGGGCGATTACCAAGCTGGTAATATATTCTCTTGGCCGAAAAATGGAAAAAAATGATAGATCTGGAGATCGTATGGGTTCATATGCAAGACCTAACTTCACCAGCAGAGGTCGTGTATCTACATTGGAAAAGAATACAGCGTTGTTAGATATGCTAGATGATTTCCCTGTTTTGAATGCTGGAATTTCAAAATTGGCGCCAAGTGAAGAGCTAACGTCGTCGTCATCATTGAGCAGCAGCGCAACTTGTGTTAAGCCTGCAGAAACGGATACCACGCCTCGCCCTGTGGGTTTGGGTTCTATTGGAAATAAAATAACAGAGATTGCTACTACTGCAGATCCTTTGGGTACTAAAAACACCACGTAAGCGTTACAACAAAAAGGTTTGTCTACCTTTTTTAACAAACCATTTCAGTTACAGCAAGCTGAGCGGGTGCAGGAACGGATGGCTACGTCTAGGTCTAGATCCGGAGGTAGAGCTAAACAGAGGGACTCTACCACTCCGTTGGATGGTAAACGGAAAAATTAAAGTCCTTTAAAACAATTGAAGATAGCTCAAAGGTGATGGCAGGTACTATGAATCTTTCTGATTTCTCTTTGAGAAAAGAACATTACATGCTTCTGGCAAAAGGATTAGGGTATATACCAACCGCTTCAGAGGACATTGTGAGAGTGTTGACTGATTTAAAGTTGTTTGTAAGGTCCATAGCACTGAAGTTGATTTTTAAAAATGAAAAATATGATGTTAATGTTTGTAAATGACGCAGTGTGTTTGTACCTAATTATGCCCCAGTACTTATAGCTTTTAATGATCACTGTGAGGACGCAATCAGGAAGGCTTACGCAACTAATAATTATAAGAGAAATTATAATTTAACCTATGCAGAATATGTTGCTTTGAATGAATTAAAGGAAAACTCACATATTGTGATAAAACAAGCTGATAAGGGGGGATCTACTGTTATTATGAATAGAGAACATTATATAGGTTCAATGCTTTTATTGTTGGATGATGATACAGCGTTTAAACGTGTTACACTTTTAGAAGTAAAAAAATGTATTAGTTATGTTAATATGTGTGTTTTTGACTTACAGTTAACTGGAGACATTTCATTGGATTTGTTTCACTTTCTTACAGTACCATGCTCTGTAGTGCCGCAATTATATGGTATACTGAAATTGCACAAGTCACAGGTTAACCCCCCGATGAGACCTATTGTCTCTGGAAATGGGTGGATTACTGAACCCATATCACTCTACTTGCAAAGACAACTACAACCCTTACTGAAATTTTGTCACACAGATTCTAGTGATTTTTTAGTTAAGCTCAAGAACTGGCATATAAATATGGGTCTATTTACAGGTACCTGTGAACATATATATATGGTGGTAATGGACATTACATCGTTATTTACTGTAATCCCTAATGAATATGGGCTGGATGCTATTAGACAGTTTTTGCTGAGACATTCTGTTTTTTTTAGCCGGAAATATAGAAAATATCTACATGTTGTTAGACCTAGTACTAAGAAATAACATATTCCTGTTTGATAACGAATTTTATTACAACAGACTGGTGTGGCAATGGGCACACCAGTAGCAAATACTTATGCCAATTTGGTTCGTTCCCAATGGGAGAGAATGCATGTGAATGATGGTGAGAGGTTTCTGAATGAAAATTTGTTATTTTATCAAAGATTTGTGGATGATTGTTTTCTTCTTTGGAAAGGCTCCTATAGTGAATTAGAGGACTACATTCTTTATCTGAATAATTCAACTAGTTTTTTAAAGTTTAAGTATGAATGTTTTGTTAGCACCATTAATTTTTTAGATATTACATTAAATAAGAGGGAAGGTGTTATCAACACCACAGTATTTAAGAAAGAAGTATCATCTGGAAGGTACCTGTATGCATCTAGTATGCATGCTCCACATGTGTTCAAGGGCATTGTCAAAGCGCAATTGGCTCGCATCAGTAGACTTAATACTGATGATGATGCCTTTAAGAAGCAACTTAATGAAGCATGTATGGAATTTAAGAACAGTGGGTATTCATCGCATATGATACATGAGATTAGTGAATATATTATATCCAATAGACATACCCTTTATAAACATACATTTCTACAGATATCTAATACGCAGTGTGAAAGATTCAGTGAGCCGTTGGACAGGGCTTGTCTAAGGTATATAACTTCTTATAGTACTATGACAGCCATGGTGAGAAATATAGTTAGAAAATATTGGAAGGTCCTTCTTATACAGGATGATATCAGGATGGTTGTGGGGGATAGGGCATGTTTCTCCTATAGAAACATGAAGACTATAAAAAGTATGTTAGCATATAAGGACTTTGATAGAGCAAATGCTGCATCCCTTGAGGCATCAAAGAAGGGTACTTTCCCCTGCTATAATTGTAGTTGCTGTGTAGACATTTTACAACAGTGTGATCCATCAAGACCTATAAATACATTTGTTCACCCTGTTTCAAAAAGAGTATATACCTTTAACTGTTTTGCCACTTGTGCAACAAGCAATATTGTTTATTTGGCAACATGTGACACCTGTCCCTCCTTTTATGTTGGAAAAACTACTAGAAAACTTAAAGACAGAATTATAGAACATAAATCCAACATAAGGAATGGGAGTGACACGAATGCTTTATCTAAGCATGTAAAAAGTTATGGTATATCTCATACTTTTAAGTTCAGGGCTATAGATACTGTTAGTGTGTCAAAAAGGGGGGGGGGACCTGTGTAATTTGCTAGATAATAGAGAATACGATTGGATTGTAAGACTAGCAGCAGATGTGGCACCAGGATTGAATGCAAGTGTTTCACTAAAGCCTGTTTTGACTAAAATACAGCATACAAGATTAAAATAACATATATTAACAATTGTATATTTTGAATATTTTGAATGTTATGGTATTTTATTGAGTAAGCATATTTTTATGTAGCTTCATTATAATATGTTTGTTTTATTTGTGTCTTATTGTAAATTTGTATTAATTTAGATCATATGACCATGGCTGCGGGTCATGTGATGTCTTGGGCTTGTATTTAAACATGTGATTTTACTGCACCTTTTGTTAAACATTGAAAAAGGGTTTTGGCCTGAAAGCTTTGTTTGTGGATAAAGGTTTTTTGCTCTCAACGTTTGTTTTTTTCTGGTTATTGTTCTAATTAACAGCAGTGTTGGATATTGTAAGGTTTGTTTATGGCAGGGGACTACCAGATTGGCTTCCTTTTTTTTTTGGAGGATAGCATCTTGGATCTGTTAGGGATAGCACAATCCATGCACTCATGTAAGTGCTTATAAAGTGCATTTGTGTAGGATTTAGCAGTCGTACCACTGTTGTCCATCTGCATGGGTGTCATGAAGTTTGCCACTTCTGTCTTAAGAAGTGTGAAGGTTGGTTTTGGAGAAATTTTTTATGTTGGTTTCCCTCATGGGGGTGGTGGTAGGATGTGGATGTTAAAGGTGATTAGCTTGTGGTCGGATCTGACCAGCGAGGAATTTATCTCTGTTGTGGATCACTGGTCACCCATGTTAGTAATGACCAGGTCTAGGATATTGCTGCCCCTGGTGGGGGTGTGGATAAGTTGTTCCAAGTGTTTGGATTTATGAATTCCAGAAAACGTTGAGCAAAAGAGTTGGTACATGAGTAGTTTTCCCAGTTAATGGTGGGGTAGTTGAAATCACCCATTATGAGGGATTTGGGTTGTACCCTAATATTTTCCAGTGTATCAAGAAATGAGGAGTGGGAATCCTGGGGCATGGTGGGGGATCTGTAGCAAATTACAATTTGGATTGCGGTCTTGCCCAGAGTTAGTTGCACATGGATAATCTTGGATGCATTATGCTGAGCAACTAGCCTGGAGGTGTGGATATCTTTAATGAATATGGACATGCCTCTGCCTTTAGTGTTTCGGTCCAGGTTAGGTGGCTGAAAGGTGTAGTATGAATTATAGCCTGGTAATGCAGTGGTGCTGTCTGGAGCCTTGAACCAGGTCTCTGTGACTGCACAGATGTCGATGTTCTCCATTTTAAGGAGTGCCTTGAGTGAATGCATTTTGAGGTTTAGACTTCTAGCATTGAGTAGCATTACCCTCAGATTTTGCTTGCTTGTATCTTTTATGATGGTGAATTTGTCATTTTGCCCTTGCCTAAAAAGGCATTACAGGGGTGGCAAGAGCCTTAGCCAGTATCCGTAATTCCAAGGGTGACAGGTGCTGGCCATCTCTGGCAAAGCATCATGATCTGTTGATCATGTCATCCCAGGTGGACAGATACTGGATCCCCTTAAAATGACACCAGAAGCCTAGCCAATTGTTGAAGTCAATCATTTTGTCCTTGTACTGTGGTATCATTCTGGGTGATGGCCGGATGCTGCTCAGGGCTAGGGTCATACCTGCCTGGGCTGCAAGACTGGAGAGCTCCTCTTTGCCTTTTTTCATGTAGTCCAGGGAGGTAGATCTCAGGTCATTCATACCAACATGGACAATGACCAAGTCATAATTGCACTTGTTGTGGAGTGACTTGAGTGCATGTGTTATGTGGCAGATCCTGACACCTGACAGGCAGCTGACAATAACATTCTCCTTGTTTAGCCTGGTGAGTGGAACATCAGTGTGCCTGACTATAGAGTCACCTATGACTAGAGTGTTGGGTACATTGTTATGCCTTATGGGCTGTGGTTGAGTGGCACACTGAGTTTGTGGGCTATGTGTCATTTGGATTGTGTTGTGGGAGTGGAGGTTGCTTGTGTTTCTGCTTTGGAGGTCTCTGTTGTTTGAGCAGATTTTCATTGTGAGCCTCTGTGAATGTAGATGTGTGTTTTGTGTTTCTAT
>NC_056744.1:946123656-946161156 GCF_019279795.1 Protopterus annectens | reverse complement strand
CATGCACACTGATCTTCCAGAGAGATTTCTTGAATTCCACTCCCTCTGCCATGGTAGTTTTATATATAGTGAGAGCTTCCTTCACTTCTCATTTCCAGGTATACTTGTCTGAGGAGATGGAATACCACATGTTCATGCTGATGGAGATAGCACTAAGGTCATACTTGCACATGTCCTTGTGACATAGTTTAGGTCACCCTTTTGGCCTCTTGCCAGACTCCAGCTCTACAATGAAGAGGTCTTTCTGTAATTGGCCATCCATCATTTGTAAGACATGGCCCAACCAGTGCATTTGCCTTTTCCTCAGGAGGGTAAACATGGAGACAGTATATTGCACTTTTGGGGATCTTGCACTGCCATGAGATACCAAGTATGCACCTGAGGCAGTGCATGTGGACTGCACCTGAGGCAGTGCATATGGAATATGTTGAACCTTTGTTCTTGTTTTGAGCACAAAGTCCATTTTTTACTGGCATACAGTAGTGTGCTCAAACACATACTGTGTAAAGATGAATATTGGTGTTCACAGTGAGCTTATTGTTAGTCCATATTCACTTTGTCAGCCTGGAAAATGTTGTGGCAGCTTTTCAAAAGCACTTGTTGATCTCGCTATCAAGTGACAAGTTGTCTGAAATCATCATGAACTCATGGATGACCTCCTGCTTTAAGCTGATTGTGAGGCCATATTCCTTGCATGTGCATCTGCAAAGCAAGTCATGAGTGACTGAAGTTCCTGCTGAGCATGAGCAGCAACAGCTGCATTATTAGCAAATGGGAACACTTTTAGATATTTCCTAAGAACTCTGGTCTTCGATCTAAGCCTTAACAGAAACATGCCAACAGCTTCTGCACTGTACTGAGTACCTATAGTATTTATGATGTTTATTGGGTTTTCAGTTAAAGGAATATTTAGCTTTTCAGAAAACCCAAATATACGCCTTTCCTCAATGATGTCTGACCTGAAAACTTGTTCATTAAAGCAACAGATATATGGAAAGCACAAGGTGATTTGTATACCCCACAGAAATAAACCTTTACTCAAAAATAACTTTTACTGTATTGCTAATCGTAATTTCAGAAACATCAGTTTTCTGTTAATTGGCATTCATGCAAAGAACATTATTGAGATGTCACAATCCTAAGAAATTATTCCTTTTATCCCTAGAATACAGGCCCAGGGAAGTATACCTAAAATCCTTTTGGTCTTGGTTATTACCAGTTCTGTTTATTAATACAAATATATTAAACAAGGCAGAACACTGGTGTCATTATGCCATTTGGATGCTAAGCCAGATTGCTTAGGATGAAAATGCACATTTGTATAAAATACGGTTGTGTGAGTTGAACTTACCATAACAGCATATGTTGGAATGATCCCTGCTGCAGCACCCTTAGCTATATGGGTTATATCCTGCAAAGGATATAAGAACCAGCCACTTTCAAAGCTTCAGGGCACCTTCTACTTTCCCAAACTACCAGGCAGCTCAAGCTGAGCTGATTAAAAGACAAGTTTAGTAAAAAGCCCTTCAGAACTTTCCTGTCAGCAGAGAGAAGGAGGCAGAGCCCGAAAAGGACAATGCTAGGAACATCAAAAAATAAAAGTTCACGTCTTGGCATAAAAAGCACCATAATAAATAAGAGGGCTGGAGAGAGGGAGTGGCAACTGCAGCAGTGATCAATTGCACATCTACTGTTAAAGTAAGTTCAACTTACACAACTGTTCAATGTTCATCATATAGCTGACTGCTGCAGTAGTGTTAGCTACATGGGTAGATTACCTTAGCTAACTGCATTTCAGAGGTGGAAGGAGAAGAATCCAGTAGCCCCTGGAGAATGATCTTAGCAAAGCTAAAGCTGGAGTTAGAGATGGAATCAAGCTTATAGTGCTTTGTAACAGTAAGTACAGAAGACCGAGTAGCAGCTTCTAGAATACTTCTAGAATCCAACCCTTTCTAAAAAGCCATAGATGAAACCAAGAATCTGCTAGAGTGGGCCTTAACTGTAACTGGAATAGTTTTGTTATGGCAAATATAACAGATGGTAATAGTCATACAACCATTTGTAAACAATCTGTTTTGATACAAGTAGTCCATTTTTCTTACGAACACAAGACAGGAACAATTAATCTGAAGCTCTGAAAGATATAATTCTGTTATGATAGAACCCAAGTCATCCCTTGGCATCCAAGGTACAGAGGAACTTTTCTTCCTCTTTTTTTGGTTTAAGAAAGAAAAATGAGGAGATGGATAGTTTGGCTTAAAGTAAACCCGGATACCACTTCAGGCACAAAATGATTATTTCTCAATGAGACCCTGTCCCTATGGAAAATAAGATAGCGTTAACTCACCATTACAGCTTACAATTCAGATACCTTTCTTGCAGAGGTCAGAGCAATCAGTAGAACTATTTTCCATGTTAAGAATCTCAAGTCAGCCAGATTAACTGATTCAAATGAAACTTGTCTTAGCTTCTCTAATACAAAGTTAAGATTCCAAGGAGAGGCCACCAGTTTTCTTGGAGGCCTTTTATGCAAAACCCTTTTCAAGAACATTTTGATATGAGGCGACTTTGAAAGAGGAGGATCTACAAGCAGACATGCTGAAATGGCTGACAAATGAACTAAGACAGAGGAATAAGAAAGGCCATAGGATAATTACTCACACAATTATTGTAAAACCAGAGAATAACTAGCCACGAATGGGTGATGGTTATGTCATTGGCACCAACTAGAAAATGTTTTCTATTTACTAATATATGAGCAGGCTTTCTTGTGTCCATTAGTGCCTGCTGCTCATCTTCAGAAAATAGGTCCCTAAAAAGGAATTAAGACCTTGTCATCCAGGCAATCAATTTAAATGATAGATGTCAGGGTGTATCAAACTCGTTCTTGTCTAAGTAGAAAAAGCATGCAAGGAAACTTGTGGTTATTGCCCAAATATTTATAAAAGAAGGGAGAACCATGATTGCCTGGGCCAGAAGGCAGTCACCAGAATAATCTTGGGGGATTATTTTTGAATCTTCAGAAGTACCCAGTATATTAGTGGAAATAGCAGAAAAGTATACAGGAACATTTCTGTCCCAGGAAAAGAAAAGGCATCTGTCTTCTAGGCCTTATTACATGGAGTCCTGGAACAGAATATTTCTAGTTGATTGTTCCAACAGGAGGCAAAGAAGTCTACCTGAGGAACCCCCCACAGATGGATTGATCTTGGAAGACCCCCTGATATAGTCTATATTTCTGAGTGTCTGCCCTGGTTTTCCTCAGCTTGTCTGCCACACTGTTATGCTCTGATGAAATGTAGGATGCCTACAGAATGAGATTGTGCTGTGAAGCTATATCCCAAGCTAGCATGACTAGTCTGCAAAAGGGGTATGCCCTTGTTCCATCTTGCTTGTTGACATACCACATGACTGTGGTATTGTCTATAACCACTTGAAGAGATCCCTGGCACCTGTGATGGTTCAGAGAGTTGAGTGCCTTGACCTGGGTAAGCATCTTCTTGATATTTATGTGCTTGCATCTGTCCTTGGTGTCCCACACCACCTGCACTTTTATCACACCTGAAACTGCTCCACAGACAAAGTCTAAAGTGTCTGTGGTGACTGACTGCCATGGCTCAGTGACGGAGATGGGATACCTGGATTTAAGCACACCTGTTGTCTCTACCAAAAGATTTCTTTTCTGACAAAGTCAGCACTGGGATATAAAAAGATGAAGGTTGATAATGCCGAGACCAAAGAAATTTTAGATACCACTACATCTCATCTGGAGTCTTGCCAGGAGTATCATGAAAATCATAGATGCCATGAGAATCAAAATCCTGAGGTTTTCCCTTACAGTGACCAAAGTTTGAGCAGAAAACCTTAGAAAGAGATCTAAATAAAGATCTATTTTTCCCGGTGGAAGGAAAGCTCTTTGATCTATGGTGTCTAGTTAACATCCCAGGAATGCAGTCCTAGGTGAAGGAGTCAAGAAAGACTTTTGAATGTTCTGTTAGAATCTCAGCTTGTAAAAGAGATCTCTCACACAAGACAGAGATCCTGACACTTTGAAAAAGACTCTACAAAGATAAGCAGAGTTGCTTAATATGTAAAAATGTGGATACCCTGCAGCCTGCAATGAGCTATAACTGAGCTAGACACATTGTCAACACTCTTGATGCAGTGGATAGTCCAAAGTGTAAGACAGAAAACTGATAATGTGATCCAGACACACAAAACCTTAAGAAATGTCTGAAGTCTGGTTCAATAGGGGACACTGCTCTCAACCTGTTAGTGCAAGAAATATTGACAAAGCCTAAAATAATGATGGGGAGGGGGGCAAAGGCCAACAAATAGGGACAGATTTTATATTACTCATATAAGCCTAGAATGTTGCTAGAATAACAGGATTTGTGTTAGCACGTATTTTTCTGATATGAAGGATATGAAGATTGAAACTCAAATTTATGTCATTATTTAGTGACTTCAATTATTGGTGACTTGCCATTAAACCACACATTTTTTTGAGGAACAGATTACAAATATTAGGCAAAAATGTGGATATTCTGTAAAAAATCTTGACAGTAGAGAGGTATGTAAGGTTGTGACCATAAGCATCTTTTAAGTCTAGTGTTACCAGGAAACTTGAAAGCGTGAGATAATGTAACAGGTTGCATGGTGGCATCATTTTGAATTGGGGCAGTATCACAAACATGTTTCAGAAAGAAAGATCCAGAACTGGTCTCCAAGCATTTTCTTTCCTTGACACTAGAAACATCCTTCAACAAAAACTCTTCCCAAGGTGGGAAGGAAGATTTTTTTTTTTCTATCTCTCCTTAGGATAGCATGTGATAAAGAACAGGTGGAAACAAAAGAGTTAGATCTGGAGGATGAGGAATGGTCCCCTAGAAAAGAGGAAATTCCTCCCATTCCCACCTGTAAGCACGATGAATGATTTCCAGAATCCATTTGTCTGAAACAATCTTTTGCCAAAGAGAAAAATGGAGAGTCAGTCTTTCTAGAAGAAAAAAGGGGCCAGGCTGGAGGGAGGTCACAAGATCTCTTGAATATTCATTCAAGCTTGGACTGTCCTTGGCTTTGGGAGGTCCGATAGTTGTTTTTGAAACCTTCTTGACATTTCTTCTTAAATTTCTTTGTACCTGATTTTTTTAAACTGTTTATTCTGTTTTTCCTTCAGAAAATGCGTGAAGAGATGGAAATCCCTTGGACAATTTGGAAATGGAGGGCTAAATAAATCTTAGAGATTCCCCTGAATCAGCTTAACCCTTTCATTACATTTATTGATCATCTCGGCAACAGAGGGTCCAAATACTAAACCTCTGTCCAAGGGTAATTTAAAATATCATTTTTAACATTTTCTGGGGGGGGGGGGGCTTTGAGAATGCAGCCATGCAAAATTTTTCAGAACAGTAGCAATGGCCATAGTCCTGGCAGACATGCCAACAGATTCAAACACACACCACAAACAATAAGTAGTGATCTGTGCAATAGAAGAAACCAAATTATTTAAACCAGATTTTTCCTCACAAAAAGAAACTTCAGATAAAATATTCCTCATACTTTTACAATTTGTCACAAAAAAATTAACAATGAACCTGACATTCCATAATTCTGAAAAATCAAAGTTGCAGATGAATACACAGTTTCCCATTTTGAGCAATAATTTTCCCATCCTTATCAGAAAGGGTAGAATTTGAATTAACTAAGTGTCTAGCAGAAGGGGGATCAGCTAAAGCTGTAGCTTCTAGGTCAGGTTAGGGAATAGTGTATAACAATTTAAAAAAAAAATAGGAACTTAATGGATCCTAAATGCCTTTTTAGGCTCAGCTGGCTCACAATCAGGAACTTGCACAATCTCTAAAGTACACCTGAACAGGAGGAATGGGTGTAGGTTCTAGAAAATCCTTCTGTAACAACTCATAGTATTTTCTGAAGGATGGAGAAACCTTAGTGTCCTGCCACTGAAAACACTAGCACATTCCAGTCTCACAGAATGAGAAACCCCCAAAGGGAGAATCATAAACTTTGCTCTCTTCTGAGTCTGAATCAGAAATCTGAGGAAAAAAACCCTATATCCATTCCTGTATCATCCTGTTCAGATTCAGAATCGTGAGTGTCTTCAGGAAAAGATGAATCCCTCTTTCTTTCACTAGAAAGTAGTTAACAAGAGGGCTTGACATCCTGAATTAAACCCCAAGCAAACTCAGCAAACTACTCTTATCCAAAGACATTTGAGGAGAAATAGATGCATGCTTGGCTTCCTGTTTCTTTTTAACAGGAAAAATGGGGCCAGACGTACTATTAAGGGAAACTGATGCTTCCCCAGAGATGGGCACAGTACTCTGACACAACAGGGAAATCTTCCTGGTTCCCTCTCCAAGGATCAACAAGAGTGTCTGTCCTTAGCCACTAACTCCAACAGCCACAGAGGACTTGGATAACTCTTGGTCCACAGTGGCTGTAAATGTTATACTAGTATGATCTGGGGTAAAAGAGGAGTGGGCTGAGGTACAGCAAATGGCCACAAAACAAAGGCTGTTTGCTTAACTTTTTCTTTGTAGAAGGCAGAAGGACTGTCCATGGGACAGGTAGTCTGTTCCATGTTCAAGACAAAAATGTTGCCTCTTTCTCAGAAAGATAAGCAACAAATAACAGTAAAAATATCAGTCTACAAAAGTTACTTTTTTGAAAGAAAGAAACACAATAAAAAGCATTTTAAAACACTATGCCAGACTTGAAAAAGAAAAAAAATGAACATAAAGTTTCATTTACTTTATGCAACTTTTAAACTGAAAGAAAAAAATGAGTGCTCCATTTAAAGTATGTTGCATTCTCAACATAGTCCATTAAAATGGAACACTCCAAGCTTTAAAATAACTTTCCTGAAAAGGAAAGTAACAAAACATTAACAAAATAAAATAAAAAAGATATCAGAAAAACACAAGCAGACCATCGATCCTTGTAAACCGCAGAGGAGAGTACTCTTCAGTTGCAGGAAAGCTCTGGAGAGCTTTGCAACAAAAACCTGTTTTAGACAGCTCAGCTAGACCTGCCTGACAGTTTGCGGACATCCAAATCCTTGACAGGATAAACCATATAGCTAATACTACTGGAGCAGTGATCAATATGATGAACATCAGATCATACATATATGAAGAAACATGAGCATACAATATGGATTACAAAATACAGTGTAAATAGAAATAATAATGAAACAGTAGTAAGTAAAATGAAGGTAAAACAAAACATACATCATGTAAAGAAAGAAATATTAGGAAGGAAAGGATGTAGAGAAGGCCATATCTGTATGGAAAGTATGTGTGAGTGAGACTGAGCTTTTGAGAAAGATTGGTTTTGTAGAGAGCAGGAGAAAAACAACCATCAAGAATAAGAAATAGATGAGCTATTTATAAAATCTCTATAGCTTATGTGTGGGGTTAATATATAATCAGTGATGTGTTATTCCACTTTGAATTTGGGTGTATGGGACATGGACCGAAACACTAAAGGCAGAGGCGTGTCCATATTCATTAAGGATGTCCACACCTCCCAGGCTAGTTGCTCAGCATAATGCATCCGAGATTATCCAAGTGCAACTAACTCTGGGCAAGACTGCAATCCAAATTGTAACTTGCTACAGATTCCCAACCATGCCTCAGGATTCCCACTCCTTATTTCTTGATACACTGGAAAATATTAGGGTATAACCTAACACCCTAATAATGGGCGATTTCAACTATCCCACCATTAACTGGGAAAACTACTCATGTACCAACTCTTGTGCTCAATGTTTTCTGGAATTCATAAATTCCAACACCTTGGATCAACTTATCCACACCTCCACCAGGGCAGCAATATTCTAGACCTGCTCATTACCAACATGGGAAACTGGTGTTCCACAACAAAGGTCAATTCCTCTTTGGTCAGATCTGACCACAAGCTAATCACCCTAGACATCCACATCCCACCCCCATCCCCCATTAGGGAAACCACCGTAAAAAATTTCTCCAAAGCCAACTTCACTCTTCTTAAGACAGAAGTGGCAAACTTCATGACATCCATGCTGATGGACAATAGAGGTATGACTGCTGAATCCTATACAAATGCACTTTATAAGCACTTACACGAGTGCATGGATCATGCAATCTCTAACAGAACCAAGATGCTATCCTCCAAAAAATGGAAGCCAATGTGGTGGTCCCCTGCCATAAACAAACTCTACAACAGAAGAAAAAAGCTGTTGCAAAAAAGAGTAAAATCCCATGATTGGAGGAACTCCATGGTCAGCCTCAGTAAGAAGCTGAGATCCCTCATAAAATCCTCCAAAGCTAGTTACAAAAACAAAATCACCACTGATTCTAAAGACAACCGCAAAGCGTTCTATAGCTATGTCAAGAATCTCAATGGCAACACTCAGATCTGCTCTGAGTTACATCACAATGGCACTAAATATACAGAACTAAATGATTACATCCAGGCAGATAGGTTCAGTGCTAACTTTACCCCTCTCTCACCCCCTAAAGGGCCCATCTCCATACCGGAAGAATGCAAAGTTCCTGTAATCACGGCTGCACAGGTAAAAAACACACTCTGCAAAGCCAAGAACACAGCATCCATGGGACCTGCCAACATCCCAGGCTGTGTTCTACATGAACTACAGAATGAACTGGCACCCCACCTAAGCACCATGTTCAATTATAGCCTCACCTCAGGCTTTGTGCCCACTGAATGGCTCACAGCAACCATTATCCCACTCCACAAAGGGGGAGCCACCACGTACCCTGGGAACTACCACCCCATTAGCCTGATGAGCCTGGTCTGCAGAACTATGGAATGTATCATCATGGAACTTATAAACAATGACATTGGTAATCTCCAAATGTGGACCCTACCCAGTTCGGGTTTGTAAAAGGCAGATCATGTCTCCTAAACCTGACAGACTTCTTTGAAGTGGTCACCAAAGCCATAGATGAGGGTAAGGTGGTTCACACAGCCTATCTAGATCTTGCTAAGGCTTTCAACACCATCCCCCACTCTGGAATTATAGATAAACTCACTAGGCTAGGTATAAATCCCTATGTCTCAAGATGGGTTGCCAACTGGCTCACTAACAGAACCCACACTGTGAAAGTAGCAGACTCTAATTCCAACTTCAGACCAGTGACAAGTGGAGTACCACAGGGTTCAGTCCTAGGTCCTCTCCTGTTTGGTATCTACTTCTCTGAAGTACAGGCTAACACAGAAGGTCTTTGGCTAACAAAGTTCGCAGATGACTGCAAACTAGGAGCCATAATCAAAACACATAACTATGTGGACATCCTACAAAAGGGCCTCACTGAGACAGATGCCTGGTGTCAAAGCCATGGCCTCAAGCTCAATGCCAAAAAGTGCATTGTCATCCCTTTTGGTAAAAACTCTGTACCCATGAACACCACATAGGCGGTAGTCTACTTAACACTGAAAGTGTGATAAGAGACCTTGGGACACAGATGGACAGTAGTCTCTCCTTTGATAATCACATTGCCACAGAAGTCAGGAAATCCTTCTACATAGCACACCTCATCACAAAAGGTTTCTCATCCAGGAAAAAAGAGGTCATTGTTCTCCTCTACTCATCACTCATTAGACTCATTATAGAGTACAACTCCCCTTTTTGTATGTACCTCACAAGACATCTACAACAACTGGAAAGGCCGCAGAAATACCTCACAAAGAGGATTACCAGCCTCAAACAGATGCCCTATGCAGACCATCTCAACCAGGGTTGCCAGACATCCCTATTTGGGTGGGACTGTCCCGAGATCAGCAGCCTGATCCCAAGTCCTGGCCTGCCGGTTTAAATCCCGGCCAGCCTCCGCTTTGTTTGTTTTGTTTTTTTTTTTTTTTTTGATTGTCCGGTATACCTGGCATACGGGCCAATCAAAAATTGCTAAACACGGAGCTTCTTGTGTTCCGCATTAAACACGAGAAGCTCCGTGTTTAGCGATTTTTGATTGGCCCACATGCCGTTATACGGGCCAATCAAAAATCGCTAAACACGGAGCTACTTGTGTTGAATGCAGAACTGCAATGCATTAAACACAAAAAGCTCTGTGTGTACTGTTCTGCATTAAAGACCTTTTTTTTTTTTTTTTTTTGGTCTTCACTTGCCATGAGAGACGTTCTTTTTTTTACCTGGGGGGGCTGTAAATCTGGCAACCCTGGTCTCAACAAACTCCAGCTTTACTCTGTTGCATATCGCCTACTCAGAAGCGATCTTTGCCTAACATACAAATCTATGTCAAACCCAGAGCTGTTGGACATGCTCCACTTAAAGAAATCACAATCCCTCTGAGCTACATGCTCTAGGGACCTAAACCTTGTCACCACAATCAACAGAATATCCTGGAGGGATAGATTCCTGTACTCTGGAACAAACTATGTATCTGTATCAAACAAAGCTCCTCATTAGCACTCTTCAAGAAAAATTTTGATGATTGGATGGGAGATAGGAAATTCACCCCAGGGATCACTTCTGTGGCTCTGCTTGACAGGGGCACAGGAAAATAATTTTCTTGGGTGGCAAAAGCCAGGGTACCATTTGGCTAGGCTTATATAGGCCCTAGGGCCAATAGCCTAGTACCTACCTATGAAGCTATGAACCTATGTGGTTGCATCGGTGGTGTAATATTTGCAGGAAGCATCTATTCCAGTTTGCTTGTTCTGAACTGCCATACAACTTTGTTCAAAACAATAATTATGAAGGATAGCTATACTTTCAATGAAAGAGGTAGAATTATTACAGTTCACTCAAAGAAAAAGGAGCAGCAATATTAACAGTGCCCAGTGGATGACTAGGGTACTGTTGATTGATACATATTCTCCAGGTACTTTAGCAGTCTATGCCACATGTTATACATTTCATAACATTATCTAATGCTAAACAGGTTTTTGGTCAGAAATGACTGCAAACTGGTGTTTCACAGCAGGAAATCTGTCAAAAATAGCATTTATAGCTACAAGTTTACTACTTTAAGTAACAGATTTAGGCTGCCTTCTGGGAAACAGAGGTATAATGATAGTGATATGTGTGGTCATGTGCTTAAATCAGGTTTGTACATTCATACAGTGCTAAATAAAGCATGTATATACATTTCCCACTATGATGGCTATCTATTTAGCCTGATATAATAATGTTTATATTGTCAATGTCATTAGGAATTGCAGTATTCCTAGCAAGGAACATCAACATGACATTTATAACAAAATATAATGGAGCCGGCAATGGGCAACAGCATTTTAAGTTTATTGTTTTGGAGTTAGTGAATTATGATGCCCTGGGTGATGTGTATGACATCTTGATTTTACTCAAGAAAAGGCAAGGGCAGCCTAGTTTGCCTGCAGAAGTAATGTGGTATTCATGACATTTTCCCTTTAAAGTGAAAAACTGAAGATTAGCATTGTATATCAATTTTAGTCATGTGATTTTACTTCTGATTGGTTATTATGTATTAGCGAATGGGCAAACTGTAATTTTCACCTTGACTGAAGAACAGATTCTCTCCAGCAGGGTGTTAATGTACAGGTAATGCCCACTAAAAAACAAAAATGCCTCTTCATGTCGGCATATTAAGCTGCCATAAAAGAGACAGTAGAACAGCAAACAGCTGCCATTTTTTACTCTCACTTAAAAGCCATTTTCCGAACAATATCTGCATACTTATTTCTACATCATAGCACCTACTAGAGAATGATGTAAAATTTTACACACAAGAAAAATGCAGCCAGCGATCTGTTGTACATTACCAACATGACAGACATTAAAGGAGAGAAGACATAAGTATTTTTGGCATGATGATGAACCCATACTTCTGCTAAGGAAAATTAACCAGCAATCATCAAAATGCTTTCATTTTCTTTCAATGACAGTTAGCATGCTTAAATAACTTACTTTGCCTGGCAGAGAACTTTTGGCCAAATATGAAAGAGAAAGGTATGGATCAGAGCTGTAGTCTAGTATTAAGAACTCAAGAAGCATTCTAAAGCACATTTCCTTCTGTAACATGGCAATGAATATATAT
The DNA here is from genome assembly GCF_019279795.1 of Protopterus annectens. Classification (NCBI taxonomy): domain Eukaryota; kingdom Metazoa; phylum Chordata; order Ceratodontiformes; family Protopteridae; genus Protopterus; species Protopterus annectens. Next base: position 946,149,094 of record NC_056744.1, on the reverse strand, counting down.
GCACATGAAACTAAATTTGTTCTTCTTTCTGGAGCAAAAGATGCAAAGCTGTACAGAACTGCAGTTGTTTTATGGCTTTCATCACAAAGCTGTAGCCATATTTGTCATCTCATGATCATTTTTCTCAGAATACTCATTCCCTAACTGTAATATTTGTGGAATCCAGTTTCTGTGTGTTCATTTCTGTTTGCAGGGTTAAGAGCTGGTTCCTAATTTCAAAGTATCAGTTTCACAAAATGCATATAATCTTGGCTCTTAAGCTACAGATATACATTCATATTTGGCATGAACAGACAGCCTTCTCATCGCCTCTGCTACCATATAATCACTAACAATAATTTTATTATGCAATATCGCACATAATTTAGGGTGATACACAGGTGTAGCCACTAGTATTGCCCTCTAAAAAAAAAAAAAAAAAAAAAAAACTTTGCTAGAATCTCCTTGTGTTCTGACTGAGTGTGCTTATCAGCAGATAAATATATATTTTTGGCACTTTTTAACTGTTCAGAGTTGAATAAAACAATAATTGAATTCAGTTCAGAATAAAAAAAAAATTCTAAGCTTGTTTCCTGCCTTTCCTGTAACTAGTCTAGTCCAGATACAGATTTGCTGTATCCAGGACTGTTTGCAAGCTTCTGGGCCCCCAAGCCTTTAAGTGTTGGAGGAAAGCCTTCTAGCTTATCAGTGGGAGTGGTAAGCACTAAGTAGCCTATCTACCACAAGATGAGTGGTTGCTGGCCCAGAAATTGTAGTTTATTGGCTGTTTGGGCAGTTTTTTCTATCTCTTTCAACTTTCTGGTTTAAAAGCCTGCATTTGCACTTGTTTCCCACCTTTCCTGTAACTAGTCTAATCCAGATACATATTTGCTGTACCCAGGACTGTTTGTAAGCTTTTGAGCACCCCAAGCCTTTCTGTATTGGAGAAAAGCTTTCTAGCTTGTCAGTGGGAGTGGTAAGCACTATGTAGCATATCTACCACCAGAGGAGTGGTTTCTGGCCCAGAAATTGTAGTTTATTGGCCATTTGAGCAGTTTTTCCATCTCATTCAACTTTCTGGTTTAAAAGACCACTTTTGCGCTTTTCCCACCTTTCCTGTAACTAGTCTAGTCCAGATACAGATTTGCTGCATCCAGGACTGTATGTAAGCTTCTGAGCCCCCCCAAGCCTTTCTGTGTTGGAGAGAAGCCTTCTAGTTTATCAGTGGAAGTGGTAAGCACTAGGTAGCCTCTACCACAACAGGAGTGGTTTCTAACCCAGAAATTGTAGCTTATTGGCCATTTGGGCAGTTATTTCATCTCTTTCAACTTTCTGGTTTAAAAGCCCACATTTGCACTTGTCTCCCACCTTTCTGAGTTCCAAAGTCTGCTCTTCAATTTTTCCCTTACATCTGCTAGTTTTCTCCTCTCCTGCACTTTTACTAACTTATTAGTCTAGCACTTTACCAGACTTCTTGTAGCAATTGTTGTAGCACCAAAAGTGCTATCAGCTCTAAACATTCTACAAGGAAACAGCTCCAGTACATATTATTAATGTCCACCCCTGCAGGCATGTCTAAAGGTCAGTTCATTGTGCTTTCTCCTATTAACGTGGTGAACTTGGGCATGCTGAGACAATGTAGCAACTGCCTCATGTACACCGACACCCTCTCCTCTTACCTCCCAACACTCAGACTTGCAACAGATGCACTTATGTATCCAAATTGTAAGCCACACACTCTCGAGCCAAGACTGGAATAGCTGGTCAAGAGGAGAAGGTCAACACTTGCACCACACCGCATGGAACACATAGCCCTCCAAAATACACACCAGCACTACCTTCACATAAAAACACAAACCACACACTCACCTTCGCGGAGGTTCTCAATAAAAATCTACCCAAACAGCAGAGATGTCCAAGGCAGAAATGCACTCGACCACCACCACACAACATTTATCATGAAGCACATAACTCTCCTAAACAGTGTGCCAGTCAACCAAAGCCACTAAGGCAAAATAGCATGCCCAACACACTAGTCAGAGGTGACTTGATAGTGAGGTATACTGAAGTCCCACTCACTAGGTTGAATCAGGAGAAAGTAACAGTCAGCTGCTTGTCAGGTGCCGGGATCTGCCACATAAGGCACGCACTCAGGTCCCTCAACAACAGGTACAAATATGACTTTGTCATTGTACATGTTGGTGTGAATGACCTGAGATGTACTTCCTTGGACTACATAAAAAAGACATAGAGGAGCTCTCAGATTATGCAGCCAAGGCAGTATGACCCTAGACCTGAGCAGCAACCTACCATCACCTAGATTGATACCACAGTACAAGCAGAAAATGACTTATTTCAAAAATTGGCTATGTTTCTGGTGTCATTCTAAGGAGATCCAGTATCTGTCTACCTAGTATAAGATAATTGACAGACCTCAATGCTTTGCCGGAGATGGCCTGCATCTGTCACCCTTGGACTTCCAGATACTGGCCAAGGCTCTTGCCATTCCTATAGTGCCTTTTTTAGGTGGTGTTTCAAAGACCAAATTACCACTGTAACAGCTACAAACAAATGCAATCTGAGGGTCATGCTGCTCAATGCTAGATGTCTAAATCTCAAAATGCACTTGCTTGAAGCACTCCTTAAAATGCAGAACATTGACATTTGTGCTGTAACAGAGACCTGGTTCAAGGCAGCAGAAAGCACCTCTGCACTACCATGGTTTAACTCATTCCACACCTTTCGTCCCAGAACTTGGACCGAAGCTCCAAAGGTGGTGGTATTTTCATATTCATAAAGGATGCACACACCTCCTGACTGGTAACCTAACATAACGCATCAGAGATACTTCAGGTGGAGCTAACATTGGGTAAGATGGCGATTCAGGTCATAGCCTGCTATAGGTCCCCAACCATGTCACAAGACTCACACTCCACATTTTTAAACACCCTGGAGAATATTATGGTCCAACCTAACACTCTCATACTGAGTGACTTCATCTACCCCTCCATTAACTGGAAAAACTACTCATGTACCAATACACTTGTCCAATGTTTCCTGGAATTCATTAATTCCAATGCCTTGGACCAGCTCATTCTTACCCCTTCTAGAGGTAGCACCATCCTCGACCTGGTCATTACTAACATGGGTGACCATTGCTCTACACCAATAGTCAACTCCTCCCTGGTTAGATCCGACCCCAAATTAATCAGCTTGGAAATCCACATCCCTCCCAACCCCATCCCCCACAAAGGTAACCACCATGAAAAACTTCTCCAAAGCTAACTTTGGGCTCCTAAAAACAGAGATGGGTAACTTCACGGCACCCATGCAAATGGAAAATAGCTGCATGACCACCGAATCAATACACGAGTGCACTGTGCGAACACATACACAAATGCATGGATCTCGCCATACCCATTAGAACCAAGATGCTCTCCTCCAAAAAAAGGAAGCCAATCTGGTGGTCCCCTGCCACAAACAAACTTTGCAACAGAAGGAGGAAACTGATGTGGAATAAGTTGAAGTTCCAAGACTGGAAAAACCCCTTTCATCTCCCCCCAAAGGACCAATCACAATACTAGTAGATTGCCAGGCATCCAGTATTAGTGCTGCACATGTTAAAACATCACTGTCCAAGGCCAAGAATACAGCTTCTCTGGGACCTGACAATATCCCTGGCTGTGTTCTACATGAACTACAGAGTGAATTGGCACCTTACCTGTGTGCCCTGTTCAGTGACAGTCTCACCTTAGGCTTTGTCCCTACCAAATGACACACTGCTACAGTCATCCCTCTCCACAAAGGAGGAGCAACTACAGTCCCTGGGAACTATCGCCCCTTTAGCCTGACAAGTCTGATATGTAAAGCTATGGAACGCATCATCATAGGTTCATAGATTCATAGGTTCATAGGTAGGTACTAGGCTATGGGGCCAAGGGCCTAAGTAAGCCTAGCCAATAAAGTTCCCTGGCCTACACCAACCCAAGAAAGTTAATTTCCTGTGCCCCTGTCGAGCAGAGCCACAGAAGTGATCCCCGGGGTGTATTTCCTATTTCCCATCCACTCATCAAGATTTTTCTTGAAGAGTGTTAATGAGGAACCTTGCTTGACAATGATAGTTGGCCTGTTCCAGAGTATGGGAAGTCTCTGGGACAGGAATCTATCCCTAAAGCAAGTCCTGTTTATTGTAGTGACAAGGTTTAGGTCCTTAGAGTGTGTAGCTCAGAGGGATTGGGATTTCTTTAGGTGTAGCATGTCCAACAGCTCTGGGTTTGACATAGTTTTATATGTTAGGCAGAGATCACCTCAGAGTAGGCGATATGCTACAGAGTAAAGCTGGAGTTTTTTTAGATGATCAGTGTGGGGCATCTGTTTGAGTCCAGTAATTCTCTTTGTGAGGTACTTCTGTGGCCTTTCCAGCTGCTGCAGATGTCTTGTGAGGCACATTCCAAAAGGGGCATTGTACTCTATAATGGGTCTAATGAGTGTCGAGTAGAGGGGAACAATTACCTCTTTTTTCCTGGATAAGAACCCTTTTGTGATGAGGTGTGCCATGTAGAAGGATTTCCTGACTACTGTGGCAATGTGATTATCAAAGGAGAGACTACTGTCCACCTGGGTCCCAAGGTCTCTTATCACACATTCGGTGTTAAGAAGATTACTGCCTATGTGGTAGTTCATGGGTACAGAGTTTATACCAAAGGGAATAACAATGCACTTTTTGGCACTGAGCTTGAAGCCATGGCTCTGACACCAGGCATCTGTCTCAGTGAGGTCTCTCTGTAGGATGTCCACATCATTTGGAAACTCGACTATAGTTCCTAGCTTGCAGTCATCTGTGAACTTCATTAGCCAGAGGCCTTCTGTGTTAGCCTGTACTTCAGAGAAGTAGATACCAAACAGTAGAGGTCCCAGGACTGAACCCTGTGGTACTCCACTTGTAACTGGTTTGAAGTCAGATTTGGAGTCTGCAACAGTTACAGTGTGGGTTCTGTCAGTGAGCCAGTTGACAACCCATCTTGTGACATAGGGATTTATACCTAGTTTAGTGAGTTTAGCTATAACTCGTCTACAGCTTTGGTGACCACCTCAAAGAAGTCAACCAGGTTCAAGAGGCAAGATCTTCCTTTCACAAACCCAAACTGGGTGGGGTCCAGAGGTTGGAGGTTACCAATGTCTTTGTTTATGAATTCCATGATGACACGTTCCATGGCTTTGCAGACCAGGCCCATCAGGCTAATAGGGTGATAATTCCCAGGATCAGTAGTAACTCCCCCTTTGTGGAGTGGGATAACTGTTGCAGTGCACCAGGATATGATTGAACATGGTGCTTAGGTGTGGAGCCAGTTTGTTCTAACGTTTGTGTAAAATGCAGCCTGGGATGTTGTCTGGTCCCATGGATGCTGTGTTTTTGGCTTTAGAAACTGCTGCTTTTACCTGTAAAGTTGTGATTACAGGGACTCTGCATTCTTCCTGTATAGATATGGGCCCTTTATGGGGTGAGAGGGGGGTAAAGTTAGCACTGAACATATCTGCCAGGATGTTGGAAATATCAGTTGGTTCTGTAATTTTTGTGCCATTGTGCTGTAACTCAGAGCAGATCTGGGTGTCACCATTGAGATTCTTGACATAGCTATAGAATGTTTTTTGTTTGTCCTTGGAATCAGTAGCAATCTTGTTTTCATAGCTAGCTTTGGAGAATCTTATAAGGGATCTCAGTTTCTTGCTGAGGCTGACCAAAGAGCTCCTCCACTCATGGGATTTTACTCTCTTTTGCAACAATTTCTTCCTTCTGTTGTAGAGTTTATTTATGACAGCGGACCACCAGATTGGCTTCCTTTTTTTGGAGGATAGCGTCTTGGTTCTGTTTGGGATAGCACGATCCATGCACTTATGTAAGTGCTTATAGAGTGCATTTGTGTAGGATTCAGCTGTCGTAACTTTATTGTTCATCTGCATGGGTGTCATGAAGTTCACCACTTCTGTCTTAAGAAGCATGAAATTGGCTTTTGAGAAATATTTTACCATGGTTTCCTTAATGGGGGTGGGGGTGGGATGTTCTAGGGTGATTAGCTTATGGTCGGATCTGACCAATGAGGAGTTGACTTCAGGTGTGGAACACCGGTCACTCATGTTGGTAATGACTAGGTCTAGGATATTGTTGCCCCTGGTGGGGAGTGTCGATAAGTTGATCCAGGGCATTGGAATTTATGAATTCCAGAAAGTGCTGAGCGAAGGAGTTGGTACATGAGTAGTTTTCCAAGTTAATGGTGGGGTAGTTGAAATTGTCCAATGTTAGGGTGTTTGGTTGAACCCTAATATTTTACAGTATATCATGAAAAGAGGAGTGGGAATCCTGGGGCATGGTGGGGGATCTGTAGCCAGCTACAATTTGGATTTCAGTTTTGCCCAGAGTTAGTTGCATTTGGATAACCTCAACTGCATTATGCTGAGCAACTAGCCTGGAGGTGTGGATATCCTTAATGAATATGGACACACCTCCGACTTTGGTGTTCCGGTCCAGGTTAGATGGCCGAAAAGTGTGGTATGCGTTATAGCCTGGAAATGCAGGGGTGCTGTCTAAAGCCTTGAACCAGGTCTCAGTCACTGCACAGACATCGATGTTCTCCATTTTAAGGAGTGCCTCAAGTGAGTGCATTTTGAGACTTAGACTTCTAGCATTGAGTAGCATTACCCTCAGTTTTTGCTTGCCTGTTCCTGTTATGGTGGTGAATTTGTCATTTGAATCTTGCCTAAAAAAGGCACTATAGGGGTGGCAAGAGCCTTTGCCAGTATCCGTAATCCCAGGGGTGACAGGTGCAGGCCATCTCTGGCAAATCATCGTGGTCTGTCGACCATGTCGTCTCAGCCAGATAGATACTGTATCCCTTACAATGACACCAGAAGCTTAGCCATTTGTTGAAGTCAATCATTTTGCCCATGTACTGCGGTATCATTCTGGGCGATGGCAGGATGCTACTTAGGGCTAGGGTCATACCTGCCTGGGCTACAAGATTGGAGAGTTCTTCCATGTCTCTTTTCATGTAGTCCAGGGTGGTATGTCTCAGGTCGTTCACATCAACATGGGCAATCACAGAGTCATATTTGTAATTGTGGAGTGACCTGAGTGTGTGGGTTGTGTGGCGGATCCTGGCACCCAACAGGCATCTGACAAAGGCCTTCTCCTTGTTTAGCTTGGTGAGTGGGACATCAGTGTGCCTGACTATTGATTCACCTATGACTAGTGTGTTGGGCACATTGTTTTGCCTTATGGGTTGTGGTTGAGTGTCACACTGAGTCTGTGGGCTATGTGTCATTTGGGTTGTGTTGGTTGTGGGAGGTTGTTTGCGTTTCAGCTTTGGAGGTCTCTGTTGCTTGAGAAGATTATTAGTGAGAGCCACAGGGAATGTTTTTGTGTTTCTGTGTGTGGATATTGGTGATGTAGGTTAAGTGGGACTATGTGATGAGTGTGGTGTGGTGCAAGTGTTTACCTTCTCCTCTTGACTATCAAGTTCAGTCTTGGTTGGAGAGAGCTTTACCTCCAGTTTGACTAGATAAGTGCATCTTTCACAGGATGTAGTGTTGGGTGGTAGGAGGAGAGGGTTGTCTGTGTAGATGAGGCAATTGCTACATTGCCCCAAGATGCCCAGATTCGTCAGATAGACAGGAGAGAACACTGGGAGCTGACCCTTGGACATGCCTGAATAAAAAAATATTTTCCTCTACACAAGAGAGGAAAGTGAGTACAAGAGCTGTTTTTCTCTAAGCAAGTGAGGAAAGTAAGTACTAAAACTGTTTTCCTCTAGGTAATGAGAAAGGGTGAGTGCTGTAGTAATTTGTAGTTTATTTAGAGCTTACAACAAGTTCAGAACAAGTGCTGAGCACGGATAAGCAAATTCAAGGGCTAAAACTAAGAGTCTGTATTTGGATCTTGTTGTAGATAGGCTACCTAGTGCTTACCACTCCCACTGATAAGCTAGAAGGCTTCCCTCCAACACAGAAAGGCTTGGGGGCACAGAAGCTTACAAACAGTCCTGGATACAGCAAATATATATCTGGACTAAAATAGTTACAGGGAAGGTGGGCAGCAAGTGCAAATGCAGGCTTTTAAACCAGAAAGTTGTAAGAGATGGAAAAACTGAACAAATGGCCAATAAAATACAATTTCTGGGCCAGAAACCACTCTTGTGGTAGATAGGCTACCTAGTGCTTACCAGTCCCACTGATAAGCTAGAAGGCTTCCCTCCAACACAGAAAGGCTTGGGGCACAGAAGCTTACAAACAGTCCTAGATACAGCAAATCTGTATCTGGATTAGACTACTTACAGGAAAGGTGGAAAACAAGCTTGGAATATATATATATATATATATATATATATATATATATATCTATATCTATATCTATATATTTTTTTTTTTTTGTTAAGTGGGTTGGATTTCTCAAAAAGTTCTCTCTGTATTAGAAAGAATGAGCTAATGACAGTAGCAAAAACACGTTATATGCAGTACAAGCTAACACACCTGAGTGTGTAGAAATATTAAGGCAAATACAGTTTAAATAAATGCAGATAAGTTAAAAATGACAAAAACAAGTCTATGAAAAATCAAATAAGAGCACTTGAACACTTAAACGCATACAAAACAGCAAATAAAGGTATTAAGGTAGAAGACAGTTATGTTAGAGCAGCTCAAGAAACTATACTTTTTTGTTGAGAGGAAGGGTACAGAGCAGATTAAAATGCTATAGGGGCTATCCTTCCCAAGTGCTCTATCTGGACACAGCAGAGGAGACTGGACTGGTAGGAGTGTCTGAAATCAAAATATGATCCCACTGTACTCAGGTGAGTGAGCAAATGAGATGGGTCAAGTAGGAGTGTCCAAAAACAGATTTACAGCAGGGGCAGTTAATTCCAAAGCCACCAAGATTAATAACACAAGAAGAACAGTCAGCCGGGTGGGAGACTAACTGCAGCTAGAGACAGGGAGTATTATCTCTGTGTATTGTATTATGTATAACAAATATCTACAAATTTCTAATCTTAAATAAGTGCAGAGACAAGGAAACTAATGGGAAGATGAGCAGAATGATTAAAAAATGTAACCAGAACAGATTATAATGCTAGCAGAAGCCCCAAAGCTAAGTAACACAGAATTTCAAAAGCAGTCTAAAAACTTTCAATGCATCCAGACGGCAAAACAATTTCACACTTCAGGCATCTAACTGCAGCTAGAGACAGGGAGTATTATCTCCCTGTATTATATTATATATAGCAAATATCTACAAATTTCTAATCTTAAATAAGCGCAGAGCAAAGTATACTTAAATCAGCTTCTGTCAGTTGATTTATGCAGGTGAATCTCACCAGCCAACCACTAGGAAGATGAGCAGAATGATTAAAAAATGTGACCAGCACAGATTATAATGCAAGCAGAAGCCCCCAGGCCAAGTAACACGGAATTTCAAAAGCGGTCTAACAACTTTCAATGTATCCAGATGACTACACTTTTTCAAACTTCAGGCAACTAACTACAACTAGAGACAGGGAGTATTATCTCCTTGTATTATATTATATATAGCATTTATCTACAAATTTCGAATCTTAAAAAAAGGCAGAGAAAAGTATACTTCAATAAGCTTTTGTCAGTTGATTTATGTAGATGAATCTCAGCAGCCAACCACATGGAAGATGACCAGAATGATTAAAAAATGTGACCAGCACAGATTATAATGCAAGTGGAATCCACCAGGTGAAGTAACACAAAATTTCAAAATAAGTCTAACACTTTCAATGTATCCAGATGGCTACACTGTTTCACACTTCAGGCAATTAACTGCAGCTTGAGACAGGGAGTATTAAATCCCACTATTATATTTTATATAAAATTTATCAAAACATTTCTAATCTTAAATAAGTGCAGAGAAAACTATACTGAAATCAATTTTTTGTCAGTTGATTTATGCAGTTGAATCTCAGCAGCCCACCACTTGGAAGATGAGCAGAATGATTAAGAAATGTGACCAGCACAGATTATAATGTAAGTAGAACCCCTCAGGCTAAAGAACACAGAATTTCAAAAGCAGACTGACAACTTTCAATATATCCGATGACTAAACGTTTTCACACTTCAGGCAACTAATGGCATCTAGAGACAGGGAATATTATCTCCTGTATTATATTATATATAACAATTATCTAGAAGTTTCTAATCTTAAATAAGCACAGAGAAAAGTATACTTAAATCAACTTCTGTCAGTTGCTTTATGCAGGTGAGTCTCAGCAGCCAAACACTAGGAAGATGAGCAGAATGATTAAAAAATGTTACCAGCATAGATTATAATGCAAGCAGAACCCCCCTGGCCAAGTAACATGGAATTTCAAAAGCAGTCTAACAACTTTCAATGTATCCAGATGGCTACACTTTTTCACACTTTAGGCATCTAACCGCAGCTAGAGACAGCCGGTATTATCTCCCTGTACTATATTATATATATCAATTATCTTCAAATTTCTAATCTTAAATAAGTGCAGAGAAAAGTATACTTAATTCAGCTTTTGTTAGTTGATTTATGCAGGTGAATCTCAGCAGCCAACCTCTTGGAAGATGAGCAGAATGATTAATAAATGTGACCAGCACAGATTATAATGCAAGTAGAACCCTCCAGACCAAGTAACACAGAATTTCAAAAGCAGTCTAATAACCTTCAATGTATCCAGATGGCTACACTTTTTCTCACTTCAGGCAACTAACTGCAGGTAGAGACAGGGAGTATTATCTTCCTGTATTATATTATATATAACAAATATCTAAACATTTCTAATCTTAAATAAGTGCAGAGAAAGGTTTAATTAAATCAGCTTTTGTCAGTTGATATATGCAGGTGAATCTCAGCAGCCAACTACTCGGAAGATGAGCAAAATCATTAAAAAATTTGAACAGCACAGATTGGTATGCAAGTAGAATCTCCCAGGCTAAGTAACACAGAATTTTTAAAAGCAGTCTAACAACTATCAATGTATCCAGATGGCTACACTTTTTCACACATTTCAGGCAACTAACTGAAGTTAGAGACAGGGAGTATTATCTCATTGTATAATATTATATATAACAATTATCTACAAATTTGTAATCTTAAATAAGTGCAAAGAAAAGTATAATTAAATCAACATTTGTCAGTTGATTTATGTAGGTGAATCTCAGCAGCCAAACACTCGGAAGATGAGCAGAAATTAAAAAAATGTGACCAGCATAGATTATAATGCAAGCAGAACTGCCCCCCCCCAGATAAGTAACACAGAATTTCAAAAGCTATATAACAACTTTCAATGTATTCAGATGGCTACACTTTTTCACACTTCAGGCGACTAGCTGCAGCTAGAGACAGGGAGTATTACCTCCCTGTATTATATTTTATATAACATTTATCTACAAATTTCCAATCTTAAATAAGTGCAGAGAAAACTATACTTCAATCAGCTTTTGTCAGTTGATTTATGCAGGTGAATCTCAGCAGTCAAGCACTCGGAAGATGAGCAAATTCATTAAAAAATTTGAACAGCACAGATTGGTATGCAAGCAGAATCCCCCAGGCTAAGTAACACAGAATTTTTAAAAGCAGTCTAACAACTATCAATGTATCCAGATGGCTACACTTTTTCACACATTTCAGGCAACTAACTGAAGTTAGAGACAGGGAGTTTTATCTCATTGTATAATATTATATATAACAATTATCTACAAATTTCTAATCTTAAATAAGTGCAGAGAAAAGTATAACTAAATCAACATTTGTCAGTTGATTTATGTAGGTGAATCTCAGCAGCCAACCACTCAGAAGATGAGCAGAAATTAAAAAAATGTGACCAGCATAGATTATAATGCAAGCAGAACTGCCTCCCCTGGCTAAGTAACACAGAATTTCAAAAGCTATCTAACAACTTTAAATGTATTCAGATGGCTACACTTTTTCACATTTCAGGCGACTAGCTGCAGCTATAGACAGGGAGTATTATCTCCCTGTATTATATTTTATTTAACATTTATCTATGAATTTGCAATCTTAAATAAGTGCAGAGAAAACTATACTTCAATCAGCTTTTGTCAGTTGATTTATGCAGGTGAATCTCAGCAGCCAACCACTTGGAAGATGAGCAGAATGATTAAAAAATGTGACCAGCACAGATTATAATTTAAGCAGAACCCCCAGGCTAAGGAACACAGAATTTCAAATGCAGTCTAACAATTTTCAATATATCCAATGGCTAAACATTTTCACACTTTAGGCAACTAACTGCAGCTTGAGACAGGGAGTATTATCTCCCTGTATTATATTATATATAACAGTTATCTACAAATTTCTAATCTTAAATAAGCGCAGAGAAAAGTATATTTAAAACAGCTTTTGTCAGTTGATTTATACAGGTGAGTCTCAGCAGCCAACCACGCAGAAGATGAGCAGAATGATTTAAAAAATATGACCAGCACAGATTGTAATGCAAGCAGAACCCCCCAGGCCAAGTCACACGGAATTTCAAAAGCAGTCTAACGACTTTCAATGTATTCAGATGGCTACACTTTTTCACACTTCAGGCAACTAACCGCAGATTGAGACAGCTGGTATTATCTCCATGTATTATATATAACAATTATCTACAAATTTCTAATCCTAAATAAGTGCAGAGAAAAGTATACTTAAATCAGCTGTTCTCAGTTGATTTATGCAGGTGAATCTCAGCAGCCAACCATTCAGAAGATGAGTAGAATGATTAATAAACGTGACTAGCACAGATTATAATGCAAACAGAACCTCCAGGCCAAGTAACACAAAATTTCAAAATCAGTCTAACAACTTTCAATGCAGACAACTAACTGCAGCTTGAGTCAGGGATTATTATCTCCCACTGTTATATTATATATAACATTTATCTACAAATTTCTAATCTTTAATAAATGCAGAGAAAAGTAAACTTAAATCAGCTTTTGTCAGTTGATTTATGCAGGTGAATATCAGCAGCCAACAACTTGGAAGATGAGCAGAATGATTAAGAAATGTGACCAGCACAGATTATAATGCAAGCAGAACCCCACAGGCTAAATAACACAGAATTTCAAAAGCAGTCTAATAACATTCAATGTATCAAGACGGCTACACTTTTTCACACTTCAGGCAACTAACTGCAGCTAGAGACAGGGAGTATTATCTCCCTGTACTATATTATATATAGCAAATATCTACAAATTTCTAATCTTAAATAAGCGCAGAGCAAAGTATACTTAAATCAGCTTCTGTCAGTTGATTTATGCAGCTGAATCTCACCAGCCAACCACTAGGAAGATGAGCAGAATGATTAAAAAATGTGACCAGCACAGATTATAATGCAAGCAGAAGCCCCCAGGCCAAGTAACACGGAATTTCAAAAGCGGTCTAACAACTTTCAATGTATCCAGATGGCTACACTTTTTCCCACTTCAGGCAACTAACTGCAGCTTGAGTCAGGGATTATTATCTCCCACTGTTATATTATATATAACATTTATCTACAAATTTCTAATCTTTAATAAATGCAGAGAAAAGTATACTTAAATCAGCTTTTGTCAGTTGATTTATGCAGGTGAATATCAGCAGACAACAACTTGGAAGATGAGCAGAATGATTAAGAAATGTGACCAGCACAGATTATAATTAATGCAGAACCCCCCAGGGCAAGTAACACAGAATTTCATAAGCAGTCTCACAACTTTGAATGTATCCAGATGGCTACACTTTTTCACACTTCAGGCAACTAACTACTGTTAGAGACAGCCGGTATTATCTCCCTGTATTATATTATATATAACAATTATCTACAAATTTCTAATCTTAAATAAGTGCAGAGAAAAGTAAACTTAAATCAGATTTTGTCAGTTGATTTTTGCAGGTGAATCTCAGCAGCCAACCACTTGAAAGATGAGCAGAAATTAAAAAATGTGACCATCACAGATTATAATGCAAGCAGAACCCCCAGGATAATTAACACAGAATTTCAAAAACAGTCTAACAACTTTCAAAGTATCCAGATGGCTACACTTTTTCAAACTTCAGGCAACTAACTGCAACTAGAGACAGGGAGTATTATCTCCTTGTATTATATTATATTATATATAGCATTTATCTACAAATTTCGAATCTTAAATAAAGGCAGAGAAAAGAATACTTCAATAAGTTTTTGTCAGTTGATTTATGTAGGTGAATCTCAGCAGCCAACCACATGGAAGATGACCAGAATGATTAAAAAATGTGACCAGCAAAGATTATAATGCAAGTGGAATCCGCCAGGTGAAGTAACACAAAATTTCAAAATAAGTCTAACACTTTCAATGTATCCAGATGGCTACACTGTTTCACACTTCAGGCAATTAACTGCAGCTTGAGACAGGGAGTATTAAATCCCACTATTATATTTTATATAACATTTATCAAAACATTTCTAATCTTAAATAAGTGCAGAGAAAACTATACTGAAATCAACTTTTGTCAGTTGATTTATGCAGTTGAATCTCAGCAGCCCACCACTTGGAAGATGAGCAGAATGATTAAAAAATGTGACCAGCACAGATTATAATGTAAGTAGAACCCCTCAGGCTAAAGAACACAAAATTTCAAAAGCAGTCTAACAATTTTCAATATATCCGATGACTAAACGTTTTCACACTTCAGGCAACTAATGGCATCTAGAGACAGGGAGTATTATCTCCTGTATTATATTATATATAACAATTATCTACAACTTTCTAATCTTAAATAAGCGCAGAGAAAAGTATACTTAAATCAGCTTCTGTCAGTTGCTTTATGCAGGTGAATCTCAGCAGCCAAACACTAGGAAGATGAGCAGAATGATTAACAAATGTTACCAGCATAGATTATAATTCAAGCAGAACCCCCCTGGCCAAGTAACATGGAATTTCAAAAGCAGTCTAACAACTTTCAATGTATCCAGATGGCTACACTTTTTCACACTTTAGGCAACTAACTGCAGCTAGAGACAGCCGGTATTATCTCCCTGTACTATATTATATATATCAATTATCTTCAAATTTCTAATCTTAAATAAGTGCAGAGAAAAGTATAATTAAATCAGCTTTTGTTAGTTGATTTATGCAGGTGAATCTCAGCAGCCAACCTGTTGGAAGATGAACAGAATGATTAATAAATGTGACCAGCGCAGATTATAATGCAAGTAGAACCCTCCAGACCAAGTAACACAGAATTTCAAAAGCAGTCTAATAACTTTCAATGTATCCAGATGGCTACACTTTTTCTCACTTCAGGCAACTAACTGCAGGTAGAGACAGGGAGTATTATCTTCCTGTATTATATTATATATAACAAATATCTACAAATTTCTAATCTTAAATAAGTGCAGAGAAAGGTGTAATTAAATCAGCTTTTGTCAGTTGATTTATGTAGGTGAATCCCAGCAGCCAACCACTCGGAAGATGAGCAAAATCATTAAAAAATTTGAACAGCACAGATTGGTATGCAAGCAGAATCCCCCAGGCTAAGTAACACAAAATTTTTAAAAGCAGTCTAACAACTATCAATGTATCCAGATGGCTACACTTTTTCACACATTTCAGGCAACTAACTGAAGTTAGAGACAGGGAGTTTTATCTCATTGTATAATATTATATATAACAATTATCTACAAATTTCTAATCTTAAATAAGTGCAGAGAAAAGTATAACTAAATCAACATTTGTCAGTTGATTTATGTAGGTGAATCTCAGCAGCCAACCACTCGGAAGATGAGCAGAAATTAAAAAAATGTGACCAGCATAGATTATAATGCAAGCAGAACTGCCTCCCCTGGCTAAGTAACACAGAATTTCAAAAGCTATCTAACAACTTTAAATGTATTCAGATGGCTACACTTTTTCACATTTCAGGCGACGAGCTGCAGCTATAGACAGGGAGCATTATCTCCCTGTATTATATTTTATTTAACATTTATCTACGAATTTCCAATCTTAAATAAGTGCAGAGAAAATACTTCAATCAGCTTTTGTCAGTTGATTTATGCAGGTGAATCTCAGCAGCCAACCATTCAGAAGATGAGTAGAATGATTAATAAATATGACTAGCACAGATTATAATGCAAACAGAACCCCCAAGCCAAGTAACACAAGATTTCAAAATCAGTCTAACAACTTTCAATGTATCCAGATGACTACACTTTTTCACACTTCAGGCAACTAACTGCAGCTTGAGTCAGGGATTATTATCTCCCACTGTTATATTATATATAACATTTATCTACAAATTTCTAATCTTTAATAAATGCAGAGAAAAGTATACTTAAATCAGCTTTTGTCAGTTGATTTATGCAGGTGAATATCAGCAGCCAACAACTTGGAAGATGAGCAGAATGATTAAGAAATGTGACCAGCACAGATTATAATTAATGCAGAACCCCCCAGGGCAAGTAACACAGAATTTCATAAGCAGTCTCACAACTTTGAATGTATCCAGATGGCTACACTTTTTCACACTTCAGGCAACTAACTACTGTTAGAGACAGCCGGTATTATCTCCCTGTATTATATTATATATAACAATTATCTACAAATTTCTAATCTTAAATAAGTGCAGAAAAAAGTAAACTTAAATCAGATTTTGTCAGTTGATTTTTGCAGGTGAATCTCAGCAGCCAACCACTTGAAAGATGAGCAGAAATTAAAAAATGTGACCATCACAGATTATAATGCAAGCAGAACCCCCAGGATAATTAACACAGAATTTCAAAAACAGTCTAACAACTTTCAAAGTATCCAGATGGCTACACTTTTTCAAACTTCAGGCAACTAACTGCAACTAGAGACAGGGAGTATTATCTCCTTGTATTATATTATATTATATATAGCATTTATCTACAAATTTCGAATCTTAAATAAAGGCAGAGAAAAGAATACTTCAATAAGCTTTTGTCAGTTGATTTATGTAGGTGAATCTCAGCAGCCAACCACATGGAAGATGACCAGAATGATTAAAAATGTGACCAGCAAAGATTATAATGCAAGTGGAATCCGCCAGGTGAAGTAACACAAAATTTCAAAATAAGTCTAACACTTTCAATGTATCCAGATGGCTACACTGTTTCACACTTCAGGCAATTAACTGCAGCTTGAGACAGGGAGTATTAAATCTCACTATTATATTTTATATAACATTTATCAAAACATTTCTAATCTTAAATAAGTGCAGAGAAAACTATACTGAAATCAACTTTTGTCAGTTGATTTATGCAGTTGAATCTCAGCAGCCCATCACTTGGAAGATGAGCAGAATGATTAAAAAATGTGACCAGCACAGATTATAATTTAAGCAGAACCCCCAGGCTAAGTAACACAGAATTTCAAAAGCAGTCTAACAATTTTCAGTTTATCCAGTGGCTAAACATTTTCACACTTTAGGCAACTAACTGCAGCTTGAGACAGGGAGAATTATCTCCCTGTATTATATTATATATAACAGTTATCTACAAATTTCTAATCTTGAATAAGTGCAGAGAAAAGTATACTAAAAACAGCTTTTGTCAGTTGATTTATACAGGTGAGTCTCAGCAGCCAACCACGTGGAAGATGAGCAGAATGATTTAAAAAATATGACCAGCACAGATTGTAATGCAAGCAGAACCCCGCAGGCCAAGTCACATGGAATTTCAAAAGCAGTCTAACAACTTTCAGTCTATCCAGATGGCTACACTTTTTCACACTTCAGGCAACTAACTGCAGATCGAGACAGCTGGTATTATCTCCCTGTATTATATGTAACAATTATCTACAAATTTCTAATCCTAAATAAGTGCAGAGAAAAGTATACTTAAATCAGCTGTTCTCAGTTGATTTATGCAGGTGAATCTCAGCAGCCAACCATTCAGAAGATGAGTAGAATGATTAATAAATATGACTAGCACAGATTATAATGCAAACAGAACCCCCAAGCCAAGTAACACAAGATTTCAAAATCAGTCTAACAACTTTCAATGTATCCAGATGGCTACACTTTTTCACACTTCAGGCAACTAACTGCAGCTTGAGTCAGGGATTATTATCTCCCACTTTTATATTATATATAACATTTATCTACAAATTTCTAATCTTTAATAAATGTAGAGAAAAGTATACTTAAATCAGCTTTTGTCAGTTGATTTATGCAGGTGAATATCAGCAGCCAACAACTTGGAAGATGAGCAGAATGATTAAGAAATGTGACCAGCACAGATTATAATACAAGCAGAACCCCACAGGCTAAATAACACAGAATTTCAAAAGCAGTCTAATAACATTCAATGTATCCAGACGGCTACACTTTTTCACACTTCAGGCAACTAACTGCAGCTAGAGACAGGGAGTATTATCTCCCTGTACTATATTATATATAGCAAATATCTACAAATTTCTAATCTTAAATAAGCGCAGAGCAAAGTATACTTAAATCAGCATCTGTCAGTTGATTTATGCAGGTGAATCTCACCAGCCAACCACTAGGAAGATGAGCAGAATGATTAAGAAATGTGACCAGCACAGATTATAATGCAAGCAGAAGCCCCCAGGCCAAGTAACACGGAATTTCAAAAGCAGTCTAACAACTTTCAATGTATCCAGATGGCTACACTTTTTCACACTTCAGGCAACTAACTGCAGCTTGAGTCAGGGATTATTATCTCCCACTGTTATATTATATATAACATTTATCTACAAATTTCTAATCTTTAATAAATGCAGAGAAAAGTATACTTAAATCAGCTTTTGTCAGTTGATTTATGCAGGTGAATATCAGCAGCCAACAACTTGGAAGATGAGCAGAATGATTAAGAAACATGACCAGCACAGATTATAATTAATGCAGAACCCCCCAGGGCAAGTAACACAGAATTTCATAAGCAGTCTCACAACTTTGAATGTATCCAGATGGCTACACTTTTTCACACTTCAGGCAACTAACTACAGTTAGAGACAGCTGGTATTATCTCCCTGTATTATATTATATATAACAATTATCTAGAAATTTCTAATCTTAAATAAGTGCAGAGAAAAGTATACTTAAATCAGATTTTGTCAGTTGATTTTTGCAGGTGAATCTCAGCAGCCAACCACTTGAAAGATGAGCAGAAATTAAAAAATGTGACCAGCACAGATTATAATGCAAGCAGAACCACCAGGATAATTAACACAGAATTTCAAAAACAGTCTAACAACTTTCAAAGTATTCAGATGGCTACACTTTTTCAAACTTCAGGCAACTAACTGCAACTAGAGACAGGGAGTATTATCTCCTTGTATTATATTATATTATATATAGCATTTATCTACAAATTTCGAATCTTAAAAAAAGGCAGAGAACAGAACACTTCAATAAGCTTTTGTCAGTTGATTTATGTAGGTGAATCTCAGCAGCCAACCACATGGAAGATGACCAGAATGATTAAAAAATGTGACCAGCACAGATTATAATGCAAGTGGAATCCGCCAGGTGAAGTAACACAAAATTTCAAAATAAGTCTAACACTTTCAATGTATCCAGATGGCTACACTGTTTCACACTTCAGGCAATTAACTGCAGCTTGAGACAGGGAGTATTAAATCCCACTATTATATTTTATATAACATTTATCAAAACATTTCTAATCTTAAATAAGTGCAGAGAAAACTATACTGAAATCAACTTTTGTCAATTGATTTATGCAGTTGAATCTCAGCAGCCCACCACTTGGAAGATGAGCAGAATGATTAAAAAATGTGACCAGCACAGATTATAATGTAAGTAGAACCCTCAGGCTAAAGAACACAAAATTTCAAAAGCAGTCTAACAATTTTCAATATATCCGATGACTAAACGTTTTCACACTTCAGGCAACTAATGGCATCTAGAGACAGGGAGTATTATCTCCTGTATTATATTATATATAACAATTATCTACAACTTTCTAATCTTAAATAAGCGCAGAGAAAAGTATACTTAAATCAGCTTCTGTCAGTTGCTTTATGCAGGTGAATCTCAGCAGCCAACCACTCGGAAGATGAGCAAAATCATTAAAAAATTTGAACAGCACAGATTGGTATGCAAGCAGAATCCCCCAGGCTAAGTAACACAGAATTTTTAAAAGCAGTCTAACAACTATCAATGTATCCAGATGGCTACACTTTTTCACACATTTCAGGCAACTAACTGAAGTTAGAGACAGGGAGTTTTATCTCATTGTATAATATTATATATAACAATTATCTACAAATTTCTAGTCTTAAATAAGTGCAGAGAAAAGTATAACTAAATCAACATTTGTTAGTTGATTTATGTAGGTGAATCTCAGCAGCCAACCACTCGGAAGATGAACAGAAATTAAAAAAATGTGACCAGCATAGATTATAATGCAAGCAGAACTGCCTCCCCTGGCTAAGTAACACAGAATTTCAAAAGCTATCTAACAACTTTAAATGTATTCAGATGGCTACACTTTTTCACATTTCAGGCGACTAGCTGCAGCTATAGACAGGGAGTATTATCTCCCTGTATTATATTTTATTTAACATTTATCTACAAATTTCCAATCTTAAATAAGTGCAGAGAAAATACTTCAATCAGCTTTTGTCAGTTGATTTATGCAGGTGAATCTCAGCAGCCAACCACTTGGAAGATGAGCGGAATGATTAAAAAATGTGACCAGCACAGATTATAATGCTAGCAGAAGCCCCCAAGCTAAGTAACACAGAATTTCAAAAGCAGACTAGCAACTTTTAATGTATCCAGATGGCTACACTTTTTCACACTTCAGGCACCTAGCTGCAGCTAGAGACAGGGACTTTTATCTCCCTGTATTATAATATATATGACAATTCTCTACAAATTTCTAATCTTAAATAAGTACAGAAAAAAGTATACTTAAATCAGCTTTGTCAGTTGATTTATACAGGTGAATCTCAGCAGCCAACCACTCAGAAGATGAGCAGAATGATTAAAAAATGTGACCAGCACAGATTATAATTTAAGCAGAACCCCCAGGCTAAGTAACACAGAATTTTAAAAGCAGTCTAACAATTTTCAATTTATCCAGTGGCTAAACATTTTCACACTTTAGGCAACTAACTGCAGCTTGAGACAGGGAGTATTATCTCCCTGTATTATATTATATATAACAGTTATCTACAAATTTCTAATCTTGAATAAGCGCAGAGAAAAGTATACTAAAAACAGCTTTTGTCAGTTGATTTATACAGGTGAGTCTCAGCAGCCAACCACGCGGAAGATGAGCAGAATGATTTAAAAAATATGACCAGCACAGATTGTAATGCAAGCAGAACCCCGCAGGCCAAGTCACATGGAATTTCAAAAGCAGTCTAACAACTTTCAGTCTATCCAGATGGCTACACTTTTTCACACTTCAGGCAACTAACTGCAGATCGAGACAGCTGGTATTATCTCCCTGTATTATATGTAACAATTATCTACAAATTTCTAATCCTAAATAAGTGCAGAGAAAAGTATACTTAAATCAGCTGTTCTCAGTTGATTTATGCAGGTGAATCTCAGCAGCCAACCATTCAGAAGATGAGTAGAATGATTAATAAATATGACTAGCACAGATTATAATGCAAACAGAACCCCCAAGCCAAGTAACACAAGATTTCAAAATCAGTCTAACAACTTTCAATGTATCCAGATGGCTACACTTTTTCACACTTCAGGCAACTAACTGCAGCTTGAGTCAGGGATTATTATCTCCCACTTTTATATTATATATAACATTTATCTACAAATTTCTAATCTTTAATAAATGTAGAGAAAAGTATACTTAAATCAGCTTTTGTCAGTTGATTTATGCAGGTGAATATCAGCAGCCAACAACTTGGAAGATGAGCAGAATGATTAAGAAATGTGACCAGCACAGATTATAATACAAGCAGAACCCCACAGGCTAAATAACACAGAATTTCAAAAGCAGTCTAATAACATTCAATGTATCCAGACGGCTACACTTTTTCACACTTCAGGCAACTAACTGCAGCTAGAGACAGGGAGTATTATCTCCCTGTACTATATTATATATAGCAAATATCTACAAATTTCTAATCTTAAATAAGCGCAGAGCAAAGTATACTTAAATCAGCATCTGTCAGTTGATTTATGCAGGTGAATCTCACCAGCCAACCACTAGGAAGATGAGCAGAATGATTAAAAAATGTGACCAGCACAGATTATAATGCAAGCAGAAGCCCCCAGGCCAAGTAACACGGAATTTCAAAAGCAGTCTAACAACTTTCAATGTATCCAGATGGCTACACTTTTTCACACTTCAGGCAACTAACTGCAGCTTGAGTCAGGGATTATTATCTCCCACTGTTATATTATATATAACATTTATCTACAAATTTCTAATCTTTAATAAATGCAGAGAAAAGTATACTTAAATCAGCTTTTGTCAGTTGATTTATGCAGGTGAATATCAGCAGCCAACAACTTGGAAGATGAGCAGAATGATTAAGAAACATGACCAGCACAGATTATAATTAATGCAGAACCCCCCAGGGCAAGTAACACAGAATTTCATAAGCAGTCTCACAACTTTGAATGTATCCAGATGGCTACACTTTTTCACACTTCAGGCAACTAACTACAGTTAGAGACAGCTGGTATTATCTCCCTGTATTATATTATATATAACAATTATCTAGAAATTTCTAATCTTAAATAAGTGCAGAGAAAAGTATACTTAAATCAGATTTTGTCAGTTGATTTTTGCAGGTGAATCTCAGCAGCCAACCACTTGAAAGATGAGCAGAAATTAAAAAATGTGACCAGCACAGATTATAATGCAAGCAGAACCACCAGGATAATTAACACAGAATTTCAAAAACAGTCTAACAACTTTCAAAGTATTCAGATGGCTACACTTTTTCAAACTTCAGGCAACTAACTGCAACTAGAGACAGGGAGTATTATCTCCTTGTATTATATTATATTATATATAGCATTTATCTACAAATTTCGAATCTTAAAAAAAGGCAGAGAACAGAACACTTCAATAAGCTTTTGTCAGTTGATTTATGTAGGTGAATCTCAGCAGCCAACCACATGGAAGATGACCAGAATGATTAAAAAATGTGACCAGCACAGATTATAATGCAAGTGGAATCCGCCAGGTGAAGTAACACAAAATTTCAAAATAAGTCTAACACTTTCAATGTATCCAGATGGCTACACTGTTTCACACTTCAGGCAATTAACTGCAGCTTGAGACAGGGAGTATTAAATCCCACTATTATATTTTATATAACATTTATCAAAACATTTCTAATCTTAAATAAGTGCAGAGAAAACTATACTGAAATCAACTTTTGTCAATTGATTTATGCAGTTGAATCTCAGCAGCCCACCACTTGGAAGATGAGCAGAATGATTAAAAAATGTGACCAGCACAGATTATAATGTAAGTAGAACCCCTCAGGCTAAAGAACACAAAATTTCAAAAGCAGTCTAACAATTTTCAATATATCAAATGACTAAACGTTTTCACACTTCAGGCAACTAATGGCATCTAGAGACAGGGAGTATTATCTCCTGTATTATATTATATATAACAATTATCTACAACTTTCTAATCTTAAATAAGCGCAGAGAAAAGTATACTTAAATCAGCTTCTGTCAGTTGCTTTATGCAGGTGAATCTCAGCAGCCAAACACTAGGAAGATGAGCAGAATGATTAACAAATGTTACCAGCATAGATTATAATTCAAGCAGAACCCCCCCTGGCCAAGTAACATGGAATTTCAAAAGCAGTCTAACAACTTTCAATGTATCCAGATGGCTACACTTTTTCACACTTTAGGCAACTAACCGCAGCTAGAGACAGCCTGTATTTTCTCCCTGTACTATATTATATATATCAATTATCTTCAAATTTTTAATCTTAAATAAGTGCAGAGAAAAGTATAATTAAATCAGCTTTTGTTAGTTGATTTATGCAGGTGAATCTCAGCAGCCAACCTGTTGGAAGATCAACAGAATGATTAATAAATCTGACCAGCACAGATTATAATGC
Organism: Protopterus annectens; assembly: GCF_019279795.1. NCBI lineage: Eukaryota > Metazoa > Chordata > Ceratodontiformes > Protopteridae > Protopterus > Protopterus annectens. The sequence continues at coordinate 946,125,037 of NC_056744.1, read as the reverse complement.
AAGTAGAACCCTCCAGACCAAGTAACACAGAATTTCAAAAGCAGTCTAATAACTTTCAATGTATCCAGATGGCTACACTTTTTCTCACTTCAGGCAACTAACTGCAGGTAGAGACAGGGAGTATTATCTTCCTGTATTATATTATATATAACAAATATCTACAAATTTCTAATCTTAAATAAGTGCAGAGAAAGGTGTAATTAAATCAGCTTTTGTCAGTTGATTTATGCAGGTGAATCTCAGCAGCCAACTACTCGGAAGATGAGCAAAATCATTAAAAAATTTGAACAGCACAGATTGGTATGCAAGTAGAATCTCCCAGGCTAAGTAACACAGAATTTATAAAAGCAGTCTAACAACTATCAATGTATCCAGATGGCTACACTTTTTCACACATTTCAGGCAACTAACTGAAATTAGAGTCAGGAAGTATTATCTCATTGTATAATATTATATATAACAATTATCTACAAATTTGTAATCTTAAATAAGTGCAGAGAAAAGTATAATTAAATCAACATTTGTCAGTTGATTTATGTAGGTGAATCTCAGCAGCCAAACACTCGGAAGATGAGCAGAAATTAAAAAAATGTGACCAGCATAGATTATAATGCAAGCAGAACTGCCCCCCCCCCCCAGATAAGTAACACAGAATTTCAAAAGCTATATAACAACTTTCAATGTATTCAGATGGCTACACTTTTTCACACTTCAGGCGACTAGCTGCAGCTAGAGACAGGGAGTATTACCTCCCTGTATTATATTTTATATAACATTTATCTATGAATTTCCAATCTTAAATAAGTGCAGAGAAAACTATACTTCAATCAGCTTTTGTCAGTTGATTTATGCAGGTGAATCTCAGCAGCCAACCACTCGGAAGATGAGCAAAATCATTAAAAAATTTGAACAGCACAGATTGGTATGCAAGCAGAATCCCCCAGGCTAAGTAACACAGAATTTTTAAAAGCAGTCTAACAACTATCAATGTATCCAGATGGCTACACTTTTTCACACATTTCAGGCAACTAACTGAAGTTAGAGACAGGGAGTTTTATCTCATTGTATAATATTATATATAACAATTATCTACAAATTTCTAATCTTAAATAAGTGCAGAGAAAAGTATAACTAAATCAACATTTGTCAGTTGATTTATGTAGGTGAATCTCAGCAGCCAACCACTCGGAAGATGAGCAGAAATTAAAAAAATGTGACCAGCATAGATTATAATGCAAGCAGAACTGCCTCCCCTGGCTAAGTAACACAGAATTTCAAAAGCTATCTAACAACTTTAAATGTATTCAGATGGCTACACTTTTTCACATTTCAGGTGACTAGCTGCAGCTATAGACAGGGAGTATTATCTCCCTGTATTATA
>NC_056744.1:945965234-946085970 GCF_019279795.1 Protopterus annectens | reverse complement strand
GGGAGTATTTTCTCCCTATATTATATTATGTATAAAATTATATACATATTTGTAATCTTAAATAAGTGCAGAGAAAAGTATACCCAAATCAGCTTTTGTCAGTTGATTTATGCAGGTGAATGTCAGCTGCCAACCACTCAGAAGATGAGCAGAATGATTACAAAATGTGACCAGCACAGATTATAATGCAAGCAGAAACCCCAGGCTAAGTTAACACAGGATTTCAAAAGCAGTCTAACAACTTTCAATGTATCCAGATGGCTACACTTTTTCACACTTCAGGCAACTAACTGCAGCTAGAGACAGGGAGTATTATCTCCTGTATTATATTATATATAACAATTTTCAACAAATTTCTAATCTTAAATAAGTGCAGAGAAAGTATACTTAAATCAGCTTTTGTCAGTTGATTTATGCAGGTGAATCTCAGCAGCCAACCACTTGGAAGATGAGCAGAATGATTAAAAATGTGACCAGCACAGATTATAATGCAAGCAGAAACCCCAAGGCTAAGTTAACACAGGATTTCAAAAGCAGTCTAACAACTTTCAATGTATCCAGATGGCTACACTTTTTCACACTTCAGGCAACTAACTGCAGCTAGAGACAGGGAGTATTATCTCCCTGTATTATATTATATATAACAATTATCTACAAATTTCTAATCTTAAATAAGTGCAGAGAAAAGTATACTTAAATCAGCTTTTGTCAGTTGATTTATGCAGGTGAATCTCAGCAGCCAACCACTTGGAAGATGAGCAGAATGATTAAAAATGTGACCAGCACAGATTATAATCCAAGCAGAAACCCCAGGCTAAGTTAACACAGAATTTCAAAAGCAGTCTAACAACCTTCAATGTATCCAAATGGCTACACTTTTTCACACTTCAGGCAACTAACTGCAGCTAGAGACAGGGAGTATTCTCTCCTGCATTGTATTATATATAACAATAATCTACAAATTTCTAATCTTAAATAAGTGCAGAGAAAAGTATACTTAAATCAGCTTTTATCAGTTGATTTATGCAGGTGAATCTCAGCAGCCAACCACATGGAAGATGAGCAGAATGATTAAAAACTGTGACCAGCACAGATTATAATGCAAGCAGAAACCCCCAGGCTAAGTTAACACAGAATTTCAAAAGCAGTCTAACAACTTTCAATGTATCCAGATGGCTACACTTTTTCACACTTCAGGCAACTAACTGCAGCTAGAGACAGGGAGTATTATCTCCTGTATTATATTATATATAACAATTATCTACAAATTTCTAATCTTAAATAAGTGCAGAGAAAAGTATACTTAAATCAGCTTTTGTCAGTTGATTTATGCAGGTGAATCTCAGCAGCCAACCACTCAGAAGATGAGCAGAATGATTAAAAATGTGACCAGCACAGATTATAATGCAAGCAGAAACCCCCAGGCTAAGTTAACACAGAATTTCAAAAGCAGTCTAACAACTTTCAATGTATCCAGATGGCTACACTTTTTCACACTTCAGGCAACTAACTGCAGCTAGAGACAGGGAGTATTATCTCCCTGTATTATATTATATATAACAATTATCTACAAATTTCTAATCTTAAATAAGTGCAGAGAAAAGTATACTTAAATCAGCTTTTGTCAGTTGATTTATGCAGGTGAATCTCAGCAGCCAACCACTCAGAAGATGAGCAGAATGATTAAAAATGTGACCAGCACAGATTATAATGCAAGCAGAAACCCCCAGGCTAAGTTAACACAGAATTTCAAAAGCAGTCTAACAACTTTCAATGTATCCAGATGGCTACACTTTTTCACACTTCAGGCAACTAACTGCAGCTAGAGACAGGGAGTATTATCTCCTGTATTATATTATATATAACAATTATCTACAAATTTCTAATCTTAAATAAGTGCAGAGAAAAGTATACTTAAATCAGCTTTTGTCAGTTGATTTATGCAGGTGAATGTCAGCAGCCAACCACTCAGAAGATGAGCAGAATTATTATAAAATGTGACCAGCACAAACTATAATGCAAGCAGAAACCCCCAGGCTAAGTTAACACAGAATTTCAAAAGCAGTCTAACAGCTTTCAATGTAACCAGATGGCTACACTTTTTCACACTTCAGGCAACTAACTGCAGCTAGAGACAGCCTGTATTATATTATATATAACAATTATATACAAATTTCTAATCTTAAATAAGTGCAGAGAAAAGTATACTTAAATCAGCTTTTGTCAGTTGATTTATGCAGGTGAATCTCAGCAGCCAACCACTCAGAAGATGAGCAGAATGATTAAAAAATGTGACCAGCACAGATTATAATGCAAGCAGAAACCCATAGGCTAAGTTAACACAGAATTTCAAAAGCAGTCTAACAACTTTCAATGTATCCAGATGGCTACACTTTTTCACACTTCAGGCAACTAACTGCAGCTAGAGACAGGGAGTATTATCTCCCTGTATTATATTATATATAACAATTATCTACAAATTTCTAATCTTAAATAAGTGCAGAGAAAAGTATACTTAAATCAGCTTTTGTCAGTTGATTTATGCAGGTGAATCTCAGCAGCCAACCACTTGGAAGATGAGGAGAATGATTAAAAATGTGACCAGCACAGATTATAATGCAAGCAGAAACCCCCAGGCTAAGTTAACACAGAATTTCAAAAGCAGTCTAACAACTTTCAATGTATCCAGATGGCTACACTTTTTCACACTTCAGGCAACTAACTGCAGCTAGAGACAGGGAGTATTATCTCCTGTATTATATTATATATAACAATTATCTACAAATTTCTAATCTTAAATAAGTGCAGAGAAAAGTATACTTAAATCAGCTTTTGTCAGTTGATTTATGCAGGTGAATCTCAGCAGCCAACCACTCGGAAGATGAGCAGAATGATTAAAAAATGTGACCAGCACAGATTATAATGCAAGCAGAAACCCCAGGCTAAGTTAACACAATTTCAAAAGCAGTCTAACAACTTTCAATGTATCCAGATGGCTACACTTTTTCACACTTCAGGCAACTAACTGCAGCTAGAGACAGGGAGTATTATCTCCCTGTATTATATTATATATAACAATTATCTACAAATTTCTAATCTTAAATAAGTGCAGAGAAAAGTATACTTAAATCAGCTTTTGTCAGTTGATTTATGCAGGTGAATCTCAGCAGCCAACCACTTGGAAGATGAGCAGAATGATTAAAAAATGTGACCAGCACAGATTATAATGCAAGCAGAAACCCCCAGGCTAAGTTAACACAGAATTTCAAAAGCAGTCTAACAACTTTCAATGTATCCAGATGGCTACACTTTTTCACACTTCAGGCAACTAACTGCAGCTAGAGACAGGAGTATTATCTCCCTGTATTATATTATATATAACAATTATCTACAAATTTCTAATCTTAAATAAGTGCAGAGAAAAGTATACTTAAATCAGCTTTTGTCAGTTGATTTATGCAGGTGAATCTCAGCAGCCAACCACTTGGAAGATGAGCAGAATGATTAAAAAATGTGACCAGCACAGATTATAATGCAAGCAGAAACCCCCAGGCTAAGTTAACACAGAATTTCAAAAGCAGTCTAACAACTTTCAATGTATCCAGATGGCTACACTTTTTCACACTTCAGGCAACTAACTGCAGCTAGAGACAGCGAGTATTACCTCCCGTATTACATTACATATAACAATTATCTACAAATTTCTAATCTTAAATAAGTGCAGAGAAAAGTATACTTAAATCAGCTTTTGTCAGTTGATTTATGCAGGTGAATCTCAGCAGCCAACCACTTGGAAGATGAACAGAATGATTAAAAATGTGACCAGCACAGATTATAATGCAAGCAGAAAGCCACAGGCTAAGTTAACACAGAATTTCAAAAGCAGTCTAACAACTTTCAATGTATCCAGATGGCTACACTTTTTCACACTTCAGGCAACTAACTGCAGCTAGAGACAGGGAGTATTATCTCGTGTATTATATTATATATAACAATTATCTACAAATTTCTAATCTTAAATAAGTGCAGAGAAAAGTATACTTAAATCAGCTTTTGTCAGTTGATTTATGCAGGTGAATCTCAGCAGCCAACCACTCGGAAGATGAGCAGAATGATTAAAAAATGTGACCAGCACAGATTATAATGCAAGCAGAAACCCCCAGGCTAAGTTAACACAGAATTTCAAAAGCAGTCTAACAACTTTCAATGTATCCAGATGGCTACACTTTTTCACACTTCAGGCAACTAACTGCAGCTAGAGACAGGGAGTATTATCTCCTGTATTATATTATATATAACAATTATCTACAAATTTCTAATCTTAAATAAGTGCAGAGAAAAGTATACTTAAATCAGCTTTTGTCAGTTGATTTATGCAGGTGAATCTCAGCAGCCAACCACTTAGAAGATGAGCAGAATGATTAAAAAATGTGACCAGCACAGATTATAATGCAAGCAGAAACCCCAGGCTAAGTTAACACAGAATTTCAAAAGCAGTCTAACAACTTTCAATGTATCCAGATGGCTACACTTTTTAACACTTCAGGCAACTAATTGCAGCTATAGACATGGAGTATTATCTCCATGTATTATATTATATATAATAATTATCTACAAATTTCTAATCTTAAATAAGTGCAGAGAAAAGTATACTTAAATCAGCTTTTGTCAGTTGATATATGCAGGGAATCTCAGCAGCCAACCACTCAGAAGATGAGCAGAATGATTAAAAAATGTGACCAGCACAGATTATAATGCAAGCAGAAACCCCAGGCTAAGTTAACACAGAATTTCAAAAGCAGTCTAACAACTTTCAATGTATCCAGATGGCTACACTTTTTCACACTTCAGGCAACTAACTGCAGCTAGAGACAGGAGTATTATCTCCCTGTATTATATTATATATAACAATTATCTACAAATTTCTAATCTTAAATAAGTGCAGAGAAAAGTATACTTAAATCAGCTTTTGTCAGTTGATTTATGCAGGTGAATCTCAGCAGCCAACCACTTGGAAGATGAGCAGAATGATTAAAAATGTGACCAGCACAGATTATAATGCAAGCAGAAACCCCCAGGCTAAGTTAACACAGAATTTCAAAAGCAGTCTAACAACTTTCAATGTATCCAGATGGCTACACTTTTTCACACTTCAGGCAACTAACTGCAGCTAGAGACAGGGAGTATTATCTCCCTGTATTATATTATATATAACAATTATCTACAAATTTCTAATCTTAAATAAGTGCAGAGAAAAGTATACTTAAATCAGCTTTTGTCAGTTGATTTATGCAGGTGAATCTCAGCAGCCAACCACTTGGAAGATGAGCAGAATGATTAAAAATGTGACCAGCACAGATTATAATGCAAGCAGAAACCCCAGGCTAAGTTAACACAGAATTTCAAAAGCAGTCTAACAACTTTCAATGTATCCAGATGGCTACACTTTTTCACACTTCAGGCAACTAACTGCAGCTAGAGACAGGGAGTATTATCTCCCTGTATTATATTATATATAACAATTATCTACAAATTTCTAATCTTAAATAAGTGCAGAGAAAAGTATACTTAAATCAGCTTTTGTCAGTTGATTTATGCAGGTGAATCTCAGCAGCCAACCACTCAGAAGATGAGCAGAATGATTAAAAATGTGACCAGCACAGATTATAATGCAAGCAGAAACCCCCAGGCTAAGTTAACACAGAATTTCAAAAGCAGTCTAACAACTTTCAATGTATCCAGATGGCTACACTTTTTCACACTTCAGGCAACTAACTGCAGCTAGAGACAGGGAGTATTATCTCCCTGTATTATATTATATATAACAATTATCTACAAATTTCTAATCTTAAATAAGTGCAGAGAAAAGTATACTTAAATCAGCTTTTGTCAGTTGATTTATGCAGGTGAATCTCAGCAGCCAACCACTCAGAAGATGAGCAGAATGATTAAAAAATGTGACCAGCACAGATTATAATGCAAGCAGAAACCCCAGGCTAAGTTAACACAGAATTTCAAAAGCAGTCTAACAACTTTCAATGTATCCAGATGGCTACACTTTTTCACACTTCAGGCAACTAACTGCAGCTACAGACAGGGAGTATTATCTCAATGTATTGTATTATATTATATATAACAATTATCTACAAATTTCTAATCTTAAATAAGTGCAGAGAAAAGTATACTTAAATCAGCTTTTGTCAGTTGATTTATGCAGGTGAATCTCAGCAGCCAACCACTCAGAAGATGAGCAGAATGATTAAAAATGTGACCAGCACAGATTATAATGCAAGCAGAAACCCCCAGGCTAAGTTAACACAGAATTTCAAAAGCAGTCTAACAACTTTCAATGTATCCAGATGGCTACACTTTTTCACACTTCAGGCAACTAACTGCAGCTAGAGACAGGGAGTATTATCTCCCTGTATTATATTATATATAACAATTATCTACAAATTTCTAATCTTAAATAAGTGCAGAAAAGTATACTTAAATCAGCTTTTGTCAGTTGATTTATGCAGGTGAATCTCAGCAGCCAACCACTCAGAAGATGAGCAGAATGATTAAAAATGTGACCAGCACAGATTATAATGCAAGCAGAAACCCCCAGGCTAAGTTAACACAGAATTTCAAAAGCAGTCTAACAACTTTCAATGTATCCAGATGGCTACACTTTTTCACACTTCAGGCAACTAACTGCAGCTAGAGACAGGGAGTATTATCTCCCTGTATTATATTATATATAACAATTATCTACAAATTTCTAATCTTAAATAAGTGCAGAGAAAAGTATACTTAAATCAGCTTTTGTCAGTTGATTTATGCAGGTGAATCTCAGCAGCCAACCACTTGGAAGATGAGCAGAATGATTAAAAAATGTGACCAGCACAGATTATAATGCAAGCAGAAACCCCCAGGCTAAGTTAACACAGAATTTCAAAAGCAGTCTAACAACTTTCAATGTATCCAGATGGCTACACTTTTTCACACTTCAGGCAACTAACTGCAGCTAGAGACAGGGAGTATTATCTCCTGTATTATATTATATATAACAATTATCTACAAATTTCTAATCTTAAATAAGTGCAGAGAAAAGTATACTTAAATCAGCTTTTGTCAGTTGATTTATGCAGGTGAATCTCAGCAGCCAACCACTTGGAAGATGAGCAGAATGATTAAAAATGTGACCAGCACAGATTATAATGCAAGCAGAAACCCCAGGCTAAGTTAACACAGAATTTCAAAAGCAGTCTAACAACTTTCAATGTATCCAGATGGCTACACTTTTTCACACTTCAGGCAACTAACTGCAGCTAGAGACAGGGAGTATTATCTCCCTGTATTATATTATATATAACAATTATCTACAAATTTCTAATCTTAAATAAGTGCAGAGAAAAGTATACTTAAATCAGCTTTTGTCAGTTGATTTATGCAGGTGAATCTCAGCAGCCAACCACTTGGAAGATGAGCAGAATGATTAAAAATGTAACCAGCACAGATTATAATGCAAGCAGAAACCCCAGGCTAAGTTAACACAGAATTTCAAAAGCAGTCTAACAACTTTCAATGTATCCAGATGGCTACACTTTTCACACTTCAGGCAACTAACTGCAGCTAGAGACAGGGAGTATTATATCGTTGTATTATATTATATATAACAATTATCTACAAATTTCTAATCTTAAATAAGTGCAGAGAAAAGTATACTTAAATCAGCTTTTGTCAGTTGATTTATGCAGGTGAATCTCAGCAGCCAACCACTTGGAAGATGAGCAGAATGATTAAAAAATGTGACCAGCACAGATTATAATGCAAGCAGAAACCCCCAGGCTAAGTTAACACAGAATTTCAAAAGCAGTCTAACAACTTTCAATGTATCCAGATGGCTACACTTTTTCACACTTCAGGCAACTAACTGCAGCTAGAGACAGGGAGTATTATCTCCCTGTATTATATTATATATAACAATTATCTACAAATTTCTAATCTTAAATAAGTGCAGAGAAAAGTATACTTAAATCAGCTTTTGTCAGTTGATTTATGCAGGTGAATCTCAGCAGCCAACCACTTGGAAGATGAGCAGAATGATTAAAAAATGTGACCAGCACAGATTATAATGCAAGCAGAAACCCCCAGGCTAAGTTAACACAGAATTTCAAAAGCAGTCTAACAACTTTCAATGTATCCAGATGGCTACACTTTTTCACACTTCAGGCAACTAACTGCAGATAGGGACAGGGAGTATTATCGCCCTGTATTATATTATATAACAATTAAATACAGATTTCTAATCTTAAATAAGTGCAGAGAAAAGTATAGTTCAATCATCTTTTGTCATTTGATTTATGCAGGTGAATCTCAGCAGCCAACCACTTGGAAGATGAGCAGAATGATTAAAAAATGTGACCAGCACAGATTATAATGCAAGCAGAAACCCCCAGGCTAAGTTAACACAGAATTTCAAAAGCAGTCTAACAACTTTCAATGTATCCAGATGGCTACACTTTTTCACACTTCAGGCAACTAACTGCAGCTAGAGACAGGGAGTATTATCTCCCTGTATTATATTATATATAACAATTATCTACAAATTTCTAATCTTAAATAAGTGCAGAGAAAAGTATACTTAAATCAGCTTTTGTCAGTTGCTTTATGCAGGTGAATCTCAGCAGCGAACCACTTGGAAGGTGAGCAGAATGATTAAAATGTGACCAGCACAGATTATGATGCAAGCAGGAACCCCCAGGCTAATTTAACACAATTTCAAAAGCAGTCTAACAACTTTCAATGTATCCAGATGGCTACACTTTTTCAAACTTCAGGCAATTAACTGCACTTAGAGACAGGGAGAATTATCCTCCTGTATTATATTATATATAACAATTATCTCCAAATTTCTAATCTTAAATAAGTGCAGAGAAAAGTATACTTAAATCAGCTTTTGTCAATTGATTTAAGCAGGTGAATCTCAGCAGCCAACCACTCAGAAGATGAGCAAAATGATTTAAAAATGTGACCAGCACAGATTATAATGCAAGCAGAAACCCCAGGCTAAGTTAACACAATTTCAAAAGCAGTCTAACAACTTTCAATGTATCCAGATGGCTACACTTTTTCACACTTCAGGCAACTAACTGCAGCTAGAGACAGGGAGTATTATCACCTTGTATTATATTATATATAATAATTATCTACAAATTTCTAATCTTAAATAAGTGCAGAGAAAAGTATACTTAAATCAGCTTTTGTCAGTTGATTTATGCAGGTGAATCTCAGCAGCCAACCACTTGGAAGATGAGCAGAATGATTAAAAAATGTGACCAGCACAGATTATAATGCAAGCAGAAACCCCCAGGCTAAGTTAACACAGAATTTCAAAAGCAGTCTAACAACTTTCAATGTATCCAGATGGCTACACTTTTTCACACTTCAGGCAACTAACTGCAGCTAGAGACAGGGAGTATTATCTCCCTGTATTATATTATATATAACAATTATCTACAAATTTCTAATCTTAAATAAGTGCAGAGAAAAGTATACTTAAATCAGCTTTTGTCAGTTGATTTATGCAGGTGAATCTCAGCAGCCAACCACTTGGAAGATGAGCAGAATGATTAAAAAATGTGACCAGCACAGATTATAATGCAAGCAGAACCCCCAGGCTAAGTTAACACAGAATTTCAAAAGCAGTCTAACAACTTTCAATGTATCCAGATGGCTACACTTTTTCACACTTCAGGCAACTAACTGCAGCTAGAGACATATTATCTCCCTGTATTATATTATATATAACAATTATCTACAAATTTCTAATCTTAAATAAGTGCAGAGAAAAGTATACTTAAATCAGCTTTTGTCAGTTGATTTATGCAGGTGAATCTCAGCAGCCAACCACTCAGAAGATGAGCAGAATGATTAAAAAATGTGACCAGCACAGATTATAATGCAAGCAGAAACCCCAGGCTAAGTTAACACAGAATTTCAAAAGCAGTCTAACAACTTTCAATGTATCCAGATGGCTACACTTTTTCACACTTCAGGCAACTAACTGCAGCTAGAGACAGGGAGTATTATCTCCCTGTATTATATTATATATAACAATTATCTACAAATTTCTAATCTTAAATAAGTGCAGAGAAAAGTATACTTAAATCAGCTTTTGTCAGTTGATTTATGCAGGTGAATCTCAGCAGCCAACCACTCAGAAGATGAGCAGAATGATTAAAAAATGTGACCAGCACAGATTATAATGCAAGCAGAAACCCCCAGGCTAAGTTAACACAGAATTTCAAAAGCAGTCTAACAACTTTCAATGTATCCAGATGGCTACACTTTTTCACACTTCAGGCAACAAACTGCAGCTAGAGACAGGGAGTATTATCTCGTGTATTATATTATATATAACAATTATCTACAAATTTCTAATCTTAAATAAGTGCAGAGAAAAGTATACTTAAATCAGCTTTTGTCAGTTGATTTATGCAGGTGAATCTCAGCAGCCAACCACTTGGAAGATGAGCAGAATGATTAAAAAATGTGACCAGCACAGATTATAATGCAAGCAGAAACCCCAGGCTAAGTTAACACAGAATTTCAAAAGCAGTCTAACAACTTTCAATGTATCCAGATGGCTACACTTTTTCACACTTCAGGCAACTAACTGCAGCTAGAGACAGGGAGTATTATCTCCTGTATTATATTATATATAACAATTATCTACAAATTTCTAATCTTAAATAAGTGCAGAGAAAAGTATACTTAAATCAGCTTTTGTCAGTTGATTTATGCAGGTGAATCTCAGCAGCCAACCACTCAGAAGATGAGCAGAATGATTAAAAATGTGACCAGCACAGATTATAATGCAAGCAGAAACCCCAGGCTAAGTTAACACAGAATTTAAAAGGCAGTGTAACAACGTTCAATGTATGCAGATGGCTACACTTTTTCACACTTCAGGCAACTAACTGCAGCTAGAGACAGGGAGTATTATCTCCTGTATTATATTATATATAACAATTATCTACAAATTTCTAATCTTAAATAAGTGCAGAGAAAAGTATACTTAAATCAGCTTTTGTCAGTTGATTTATGCAGGTGAATCTCAGCAGCCAACCACTTGGAAGATGAGCAGAATGATTAAAAATGTGACCAGCACAGATTATAATGCAAGCAGAACCCCCAGGCTAAGTTAACACAGAATTTCAAAAGCAGTCTAACAACTTTCAATGTATCCAGATGGCTACACTTTTTCACACTTCAGGCAACTAACTGCAGCTAGAGACAGGGAGTATTATCTCCCTGTATTATATTATATATAACAATTATCTACAAATTTCTAATCTTAAATAAGTGCAGAGAAAAGTATACTTAAATCAGCTTTTGTCAGTTGATTTATGCAGGTGAATCTCAGCAGCCAACCACTCGGAAGATGAGCAGAATGATTAAAAAATGTGACCAGCACAGATTATAATGCAAGCAGAAACCCCCAGGCTAAGTTAACACAGAATTTCAAAAGCAGTCTAACAACTTTCAATGTATCCAGATGGCTACACTTTTTCACACTTCAGGCAACTAACTGCAGCTAGAGACAGGGAGTATTCTCTCCTGTATTATATTATATATAACAATTATCTACAAATTTCTAATCTTAAATAAGTGCAGAGAAAAGTATACTTAAATCACCTTTTGTCAGTTGATTTATGCAGGTGAATCTCAGCAGCCAACCACTTGGAATATGAGCAGAATGATTAAAAATGTGACCAGCACTGATTATAATGCAAGCAGAAACCCTAGGCTAAGTTAACACAGAATTTCAAAAGCAGTCTAACAACTTTCAATGTATCCAGATGGCTACACTTTTTCACACTTCAGGCAACTAACTGCAGCTAGAGACAGGGAGTATTCTCTCCTGCATTGTATTCTATATGACAATTTTCAACAAATTTCTAATATTAAATAAGTGCAGAGAAAAGTATACTTAAATCAGCTTTTGTCAGTTGATTTATACAGGTGAATCTCAGCAGCCAACCACATGGAAGATGAGCAGAATGATTAAAAACTGTGACCAGCGCAGATTATAATGCAAGCAGAACCCCCTAGGCTAAGGTAAAACAGGATTTCAAAAGCAGTCAAACAACTTTCAATATATCCAGATGGCTACACTTTCTCACACTTCAGGCAACTAACTGCAGCTAGAGACAGGGAGTATTATCTCCTGTATTATATTACAAATAACAATTATCAACACATTTCTAATCTTAAATAAGTGCAGAGAAAAGTATACTTAAATCAGCTTTTGTCAGTTGATTTATGCAGGTGAATCTCAGCAGCCAACCACTTGGAAGATGAGCAGAATGATTAAAAATGTGACCAGCACAGATTATAATGCAAGCAGAAACCCCAGGCTAAGTTAACACAGAATTTCAAAAGCAGTCTAACAACTTTCAATGTATCCAGATGGCTACACTTTTTCACACTTCAGGCAACTAACTGCAGCTAGAGACAGGGAGTATTATCTCCCTGTATTATATTATATATAACAATTATCTACAAATTTCTAATCTTAAATAAGTGCAGAGAAAAGTATACTTAAATCAGCTTTTGTCAGTTGATTTATGCAGGTGAATCTCAGCAGCCAACCACTTGGAAGATGAGCAGAATGATTAAAAAATGTGACCAGCACAGATTATAATGCAAGCAGAAACCCCCAGGCTAAGTTAACACAGAATTTCAAAAGCAGTCTAACAACTTTCAATGTATCCAGATGGCTACACTTTTTCACACTTCAGGCAACTAACTGCAGCTAGAGACAGGGAGTATTATCTCCCTGTATTATATTATATATAACAATTATCTACAAATTTCTAATCTTAAATAAGTGCAGAGAAAAGTATACTTAAATCAGCTTTTGTCAGTTGATTTATGCAGGTGAATCTCAGCAGCCAACCACTTGGAAGATGAGCAGAATGATTAAAAAATGTGACCAGCACAGATTATAATGCAAGAAAAATGCCCCATGCTAAGTTAACACAGAATTTCAAAAGCAGTCTAACAACTTTCAATGTATCCAGATGGCTACACTTTTTCACACTTCAGGCAACTAACTGCAGCTAGAGACAGGGAGTATTATCTCCTGTATTATATTATATATAACAATTATCTACAAATTTCTAATCTTAAATAAGTGCAGAAAAAGTATACTTAAATCAGCTTTTGTCAGTTGATTTATGCAGGTGAATCTCAGCAGCCAACCACTTGGAAGATGAGCAGAATGATTAAAAAATGTGACCAGCACAGATTATAATGCAAGCAGAAACCCCAGGCTAAGTTAACACAGAATTTCAAAAGCAGTCTAACAACTTTCAATGTATCCAGATGGCTACACTTTTTCACACTTCAGGCAACTAACTGCAGCTAGAGAAAGAGTATTATCTCCCTGTATTATATTATATATAACAATTATCTACAAATTTCTAATCTTAAATAAGTGCAGAGAAAAGTATACTTAAATCAGCTTTTGTCAGTTTATTTATGCAGGGGAATCTCAGCAGCCAACCACTTGGAAGATGAGGAGAATGATTAAAAATGTGACCAGCACAGATTATAATGCAAGCAGAAACCCCAGGCTAAGTTAACACAGAATTTCAAAAGCAGTCTAACAACTTTCAATGTATCCAGATGGCTACACTTTTTCACACTTCAGGCAACTAACTGCAGCTAGAGACAGGGAGTATTATCTCCCTGTATTATATTATATATAACAATTATCTACAAATTTCTAATCTTAAATAAGTGCAGAGAAAAGTATACTTAAATCAGCTTTTGTCAGTTGATTTATGCAGGTGAATCTCAGCAGCCAACCACTCAGAAGATGAGCAGAATGATTGAAAATGTGACCAGCTCAGATTATAATGCAAGCAGAAACCCCAGGCTTAGTTAACACAGAATTTCAAAAGAAGTCTAACAACTTTCAATGTATCCAGATGGCTACACTTTTTCACACTTCAGGCAACTAACTGCAGCTAGAGACAGGGAGTATTATCTCCCTGTATTATATTATATATAACAATTATCTACAAATTTCTAATCTTAAATAAGTGCAGAGAAAAGTATACTTAAATCAGCTTTTGTCAGTTGATTTATGCAGGTGAATCTCAGCAGCCAACCACTCGGAAGATGAGCAGAATGATTAAAAATGTGACCAGCACAGATTATAATGCAAGCAGAACCCCCAGGCTAAGTTAACACAGAATTTCAAAAGCAGTCTAACAACTTTCAATGTATCCAGATGGCTACACTTTTTCACACTTCAGGCAACTAACTGCAGCTAGAGACAGGCAGTATTATCTCCTGTATTATATTATATATAACAATTATCTACAAATTTCTAATCTTAAATAAGTGCAGAGAAAAGTATACTTAAATCAGCTTTTGTCAGTTGATTTATGCAGGTGAATCTCAGCAGCCAACCACTCGGAAGATGAGCAGAATGATTAAAAATGTGCCCAGCACAGATTATAATGCAAGCAGAACCCCCATGCTAAGTTAACACAGAATTTCAAAAGCAGTCTAACAACTTTCAATGTATCCAGATGGCTACACTTTTTCACACTTCAGGCAACTAACTGCAGCTAGAGACAGGGAGTATTATCTCCCTGTATTATATTATATATAACAATTATCTACAAATTTCTAATCTTAAATAAGTGCAGAGAAAAGTATACTTAAATCAGCTTTTGTCAGTTGATTTATGCAGGTGAATCTCAGCAGCCAACCACTCAGAAGATGAGCAGAATGATTAAAAAATGTGACCAGCACAGATTATAATGCAAGCAGAAACCCCAGGCTAAGTTAACACAGAATTTCAAAAGCAGTCTAACAACTTTCAATGTATCCAGATGGCTACACTTTTTCACACTTCAGGCAACTAACTGCAGCTAGAGACAGGGAGTATTATCTCCTGTATTATATTATATATAACAATTATCTACAAATTTCTAATCTTAAATAAGTGCAGAGAAAAGTATACTTAAATCAGCTTTTGTCAGTTGATTTATGCAGGTGAATCTCAGCAGCCAACCACTCAGAAGATGAGCAGAATGATTAAAAATGTGACCAGCACAAATTATAATGCAAGCAGAAACCCCTAGGCTAAGTTAACACAGAATTTCAAAAGCAGTCTAACAACTTTCAATGTATCCAGATGGCTACACTTTTTCACACTTCAGGCAACTAACTGCAGCTAGAGACAGGGAGTATTATCTCTCTGTATTACATTATATATAACAATTATCTACAAATTTCTAATCTTAAATACGTGCAGAGAAAAGTATACTTAAATCAGCTTTTGTCAGTTGATTTATGCAGGTGAATCTCAGCAGCCAACCACTCAGAAGATGAGCAGAATGATTAAAAAATGTGACCAGCACAGATTATAATGCAAGCAGAAACCCCAGGCTAAGTTAACACAGAATTTCAAAAGCAGTCTAACAACTTTCAATGTATCCAGATGGCTACACTTTTTCACACTTCAGGCAACTAACTGCAGCTAGAGACAGGGAGTATTATCTCCCTGTATTATATTATATATAACAATTATCTACAAATTTCTAATCTTAAATAAGTGCAGAGAAAAGTATACTTAAATCAGCTTTTGTCAGTTGATTTATGCAGGTGAATCTCAGCAGCCAACCACTCAGAAGATGAGCAGAATGATTAAAAAATGTGACCAGCACAGATTATAATGCAAGCAGAAACCCCAGGCTAAGTTAACACAATTTCAAAAGCAGTCTAACAACTTTCAATGTATCCAGATGGCTACACTTTTTCACACTTCAGGCAACTAACTGCAGCTAGAGACAGGGAGTATTATCTCCCTGTATTATATTATATATAACAATTATCTACAAATTTCTAATCTTAAATAAGTGCAGAGAAAAGTATACTTAAATCAGCTTTTGTCAGTTGATTTATGCAGGTGAATCTCAGCAGCCAACCACTCAGAAGATGAGCAGAATGATTAAAAATGTGACCAGCACAGATTATAATGCAAGCAGAAACCCCCAGGCTAAGTTACACAGAATTTCAAAAGCAGTTTAACAACTTTCAATGTATCCAGATGGCTACACTTTTTCACACTTCAGGCAACTAACTGCAGCTAGAGACAGGGAGTATTATCTCCCTGTATTATATTATATATAAGAATTATCTACAAATTTCTAATCTTAAATAAGTGCAGAGAAAAGTATACTTAAATCAGCTTTTGTCAGTTGATTTATGCAGGTGAATCTCAGCAGCCAACCACTCAGAAGATGAGCAGAATGATTAAAAATGTGACCAGCACAGATTATAATGCAAGCAGAAACCCCCAGGCTAAGTTAACACAGAATTTCAAAAGCAGTCTAACAACTTTCAATGTATCCAGATGGCTACACTTTTTCACACTTCAGGCAACTAACTGCACCTAGAGACAGGGAGTACTATCTTCCTGTATTATATTATATATAACAATTATCTACAAATTTCTAATCTTAAATAAGTGCAGAGAAAAGTATACTTAAATCAGCTTTTGTCAGTTGATTTATGCAGGTGAATCTCAGCAGCCAACCACTTGGAAGATGAGCAGAATGATTAAAAATGTGACCAGCACAGATTATAATGCAAGCAGAAACCCCAGGCTAAGTTAACACAGAATTTCAAAAGCAGTCTAACAACTTTCAATGTATCCAGATGGCTACACTTTTTCAAACTTCAGGCAACTAACTGCAGCTAGAGACAGGGAGTATTATCTCCCTGTATTATATTATATATAACAATTATCTACAAATTTCTAATCTTAAATAAGTGCAGAGAAAAGTATACTTAAATCAGCTTTTGTCAGTTGATTTATGCAGGTGAATCTCAGCAGCCAACCACTTGGAAGATGAGCAGAATGATTAAAAAATGTGACCAGCACAGATTATAATGCAAGCAGAACCCCCAGGCTAAGTTAACACAGAATTTCAAAAGCAGTCTAACAACTTTCAATGTATCCAGATGGCTACACTTTTTCACACTTCAGGCAACTAACTGCAGCTAGAGACAGGGAGTATTATCTCCCTGTATTATATTATATATAACAATTATCTACAAATTTCTAATCTTAAATAAGTGCAGAGAAAAGTATACTTAAATCAGCTTTTGTCAGTTGATTTATGCAGGTGAATCTCAGCAGCCAACCACATGGAAGATGAGCAGAATGATTAAAAAATGTGACCAGCACAGATTATAATGCAAGCAGAAACCCGCAGACTAAGTTAACACAGAATTTCAAAAGCAGTCTAACAACTTTCAATGTATCCAGATGGCTACACTTTTTCACACTTCAGGCAACTAACTGCAGCTAGAGACAGGGAGTATTATCTCCCTGTATTATATTATATATAACAATTATCTACAAATTTCTAATCTTAAATAAGTGCAGAGAAAAGTATACTTAAATCAGCTTTTGTCAGTTGATTTATGCAGGTGAATCTCAGCAGCCAACCACTCGGAAGATGAGCAGAATGATTAAAAATGTGACCAGCACAGATTATAATGCAAGCTGAACCCCCAGGCTAAGTTAACACAGAATTTCAAAAGCAGTCTAACAACTTTCAATGTATCCAGATGGCTACACTTTTTCACACTTCAGGCAACTAACTGCAGCTAGAGACAGGGAGTATTATCTCCTGTATTATATTATATATAACAATTATCTACAAATTTCTAATCTTAAATAAGTGCAGAGAAAAGTATACTTAAATCAGCTTTTGTCAGTTGATTTATGCAGGTGAATCTCAGCAGCCAACCACTTGGAAGATGAGCAGAATGATTAAAAAATGTGACCAGCACAGATTATAATGCAAGCAGAACCCCCAGGCTAAGTAACACAGAATTTCAAAAGCAGTCTAACAACTTTCAATGTATCCAGATGGCTACACTTTTTCACACTTCAGGCAACTAACTGCAGCTAGAGACAGGGAGTATTATCTCCCTGTATTATATTATATATAACAATTATCTACAAATTTCTAATCTTAAATAAGTGCAGAGAAAAGTATACTTAAATCAGCTTTTGTCAGTTGATTTATGCAGGTGAATCTCAGCAGCCAACCACTTGGAAGATGAGCAGAATGATTAAAAATGTGACCAGCACAGATTATAATGCAAGCAGAAACCCCCAGGCTAAGTAACACAATTTCAAAAGCAGTCTAACAACTTTCAATGTATCCAGATGGCTACACTTTTTCACACTTCAGGCAACTAACTGCAGCTAGAGACAGGGAGTATTATCTCCCTGTATTATATTATATATAACAATTATCTACAAATTTCTAATCTTAAATAAGTGCAGAGAAAAGTATACTTAAATGAGCTTTTGTCAGTTGATTTATGCAGGTGAATCTCAGCAGCCAACCACTTGGAAGATGAGCAGAATGATTAAAAAATGTGACCAGCACAGATTATAATGCAAGCAGAAACCTCCAGGCTAAGTTAACACAGAATTTCAAAAGCAGTCTAACAACTTTCAATGTATTCAGATGGCTACACTTTTTCACACTTCAGGCAACTAACTGCAGCTAGAGACAGGGAGTATTATCTCCTGTATTATATTATATATAACAATTATCCACAAATTTCTAATCTTAAATAAGTGCAGAGAAAAGTATACTTAAATCAGCTTTTGTCAGTTGATTTATGCAGGTGAATCTCAGCAGCCAACCACTTGGAAGATGAGCAGAATGATTAAAAAATGTGACCAGCACAGATTATAAGGCTAGCAGAACCGCCCCAGGCTAAGTAACACAGAATTTCAAAAGCAGACTAACAACTTTCAATGTATCCAGATGGCTACACTTTTTTACACTTCAGGCAATTAACTGCAACTAGAGACAGGGAGTATTATCTCCTGTATTATATTATATATAACAATTATCTACAAATTTCTAATCTTAAATAAGCACAGAGAAAAGAATACTTAAACCAGCTTTTGTCAGTTGATTTATGCAGGTGAATCTCAACAGCCAAACACTCGGAAGATGAGCAGAATGATTAAAAAATGTGACCAGCACAGATTATAATGGAAGCAGAAGCCCCCAGGCCAAGTAACTCGGAATTTCAAAAGCAGTCTAACAACTTTCAATGTATAAAGATGGCTACACTTTTTCATACTTCAGGCATCTAACTGCAGCTAGAGACAGCTGGTATTATCTCCCTGTATTATATTATATATAACAATTATCTACAAATTTCTAATCTTAAATAAGTGCAGAGAAAAGTATACTTAAATCAGCTTTTGTCAGTTGATTTATGCAGGTGAATCTCAGCAGCAAACCACTCGAAAGATGAGCAGAATGATTAATAAATGTGACCAGCACAAATTATAATGCAAGCAGAACCCTCCAGGCCAAGTAACACAGAATTTCAAAAGCAGTCTAACAACTTTCAATGTATCCAGATGGCTACACTTTTTCACACTTCAGGCAACTAACTGCAGGTAGAGACAGGGAGTATCATCTCCCTGTATTATATTATATTTAGCAAATATCTACAAATTTCTAATCTTAAATAAGTGCAGAGAAAGGTATATTTAAATCAGCTTTTGTCAGTTGATTTATACAGGTGAATCTCAGCAGCCAACCACTTGGAAGATGAGCAGAATCATTAAAAAATTTGACCAGCACAGATTGTTATGCAAGCAGAATCACCCTGGCTAAGTAACACAGAATTTTTAAAAGCAGTCTAACAACTTTCAATGTATCCAGATGGCTACACTTTCTCACACATTTCAGGCAACTAACTGCAGCTAGAGACAGGGAGTATTATCTCCTTGTATTATATTATTTATAGCAATTATCTATAAATTTCAAATCTTAAATAAATGCAGAGAAAAGTATACTTCAATCAGCTTTTGTCAGTTGATTTATGTAGGTGAATCTCAGTAGCCGACCACTCGGAAGATGAGCTGAATGATTATAAAATATGATTAACACAGATTATAATGCAAGCAGAACACCTCCCCTAGGCTAACTAACAAAGAATTTCAAAAGCAGTCTAACAACTTTCAATGTATTCAGATGGCTACACTTTTTCCACTTCAGGCAACTAGCTGCAGCTATAGACAGGGAGTATTATCTCCCTGTATTATATTTTATATAACAATTATCCATGAATTTCTAATCTTAAATAAGTGCAGAGAAAAGTATACTTCGAGTCAGCTTTTGTCAGTTGATTTATGCGGTTGAATCTCAGCAGCTAACCACTTGGAAGATAAGCAGAATGATTAAAAAATGTGACCAGCACAGATTATAATGTTAGCAGAACCGCCCCAGGCTAAGTAACACAGAATTTCAAAAGCAGACTAACAACTTTCAATGTATCCAGATGGCTACACTTTTTCACACTTCAGGCAACTAGCTGCAGTTAGAGACCGGGAGTATTATCTCCCTGTAATATATTATATATAACAATTATCTACAAATTTCTAATCTTAAATAAATACAGAAAAAAGTATACTTAAATCAGCTTTTGTCAGTTGATTTATGCAGGTGAATCTCAGCAGCCGACCACTAGGAAGATGAACAGAATGATTATAAAATGTGACCAGCACAGATTATAATGCAAGCAGAACTCCACAGGCCAAGTAACACAGAATTTCAAAAGCAGTCTAACAACTTTCAATGTATCCAGATGGCTACACTTTTTTGCACTTTAGGCAACTAACTGCAGATAGAGACAGCCAGTATTATCTCCCTGTATTATATTATATATATCAATTATCTTCAAATTTCTAATCTTAAATAAGTGCAGAGAAAAGTATACTTAAATCAGCTTTTGTCAGTTGATTTATGCAGCTGAATCTCAGCAGCCAACCACTTGGAAGATGAGCAGAATGATTAATAAATGTGACCAGCACAGATTATAATGCAATTAGAACCCTCCAGGCCAAGTAACACAGAATTTTAAAAGCAGTCTAAAAACGTTTAATGTATCCATATGGCTACACTTTTTTACACTTCAGGCAACTAACTGCAGGTAGAGACAGGGAGTATTATCTCCCTGTATTATATTATATATAACAAATATATACAAATTTCTAATCATAAATAAGTGCAGAGAAAGGTGTAATTAAATAAACTTTTGTCAGTTGACTTATGCAGGTGAATATTAGCAGCCAATCACTCGAAAGACGAGCAAAATCATTAAAAAATTTTACCAACACAGATTAGTATGCAAGCAGAATCCCCCAGGCTATGTAATACAGAATTTCAAAAGCAGTCTGAAAACTTTCAATGTATCCAGATGGCTACACTTTTTCACACTTCAGGCAACTATCTGCAGCTTAAGACAGTGAATATTATCTCCCACTAATATATTATATATAACATTTATCTACAAATTTTTAATCTTAAAGAAGTACAGAGAAAACTATACTTAAATCAGCTTTTGTCAGTTGATTTATACAGGCGAATTTCTGCAGCCAACCACTTGTAAGATGAGCAGAATGATTTAAAAAATGAGACCAGCTCAGATTATAATGCAAGCAGAATCCCCCAGGCTAAGTAACACAGAATTTTTAAAAACCGTCTAACAACTTTCAATGTATCCAGATGGCTACACTTTTTCACACTTCAGGCAACTAACTGCAGCTAGAGTCAAGGAGTATTATCTCCCTGTATTATATTATATATAACAATTGTCTACAGATTTCTAATCTTAAATAAGACCAGAGAAAAGTATAATTAAATCAGCTTTTGTCAATTGATTTATGCAGTTGAATCTCAGCAGCCCACCACTTGGAAGATGAGCAGAATGATTAAGAAATGTGACCAGCACAGATTATAATGTAAGTAGAACCCCTCAGGCTAAAGAACACAGAATTTCAAAAGCAGTCTAACAATTTTCAATATATCCAATGGCTAAACTTTTTCACACTTCAGGCAACTAACTGCCACTAGAGACAGGGAGTATTATCTCCTGTATTATATTATATATAACAATTATCTACAAATTTATAATCTTAAATAAGCACAGAGAAAAGTATACTTAAACCAGCTTTTGTCAGTTGATTTATGCAGCTGAATCTCAGCAGCCAACCACTTGGAAGATGAGCAGAATGATTAAAAAATGTGACCAGAACAGATTATTATACCAGCAGAATCCCCCAGTCTAAGTAACACAGAATTTTTAAAAGCAGTCTAACAACCTTTAATGTATCAAGATGGCTATACTTTTTCACACTTCAGGCAACTAGGACAGGGAGTATTATCTTCCTGTATTATATTATATATAACAATTATCTACAAATTTCTAATCTTAAATAAGTGCAGAGAAAAGTATACTGAAATCAGCTTTTGTCAGTTGATTTATGCAGTTGAATCTCAGCCACCAACCACTTGGAAGATGAGCAGAATGATTACAAAATGTTACCAGCACAGATAATAATGAAAGTAGAACCCCCCCCCCCAGGCTAAGAAACACAGAAATTCAAAAGCAGTCTCACAATTTTCAAAGTATCCGATGGTTAAATGTTTTCACACTTCAGACAACTAACTGCAGCTAGAGACAGGGAGTATTATCTCCCTGTATTATATTATATATAACAATTATCTACAAATTTCTAATCTTAAATAAGAGTGAGAAAAGTATACTTAAATCAGCTTTTGTCAGTTAATTTATGCAGGTAAATCTCAGCAGCCAACAACTCAGAAGATGAGCAGAATGATTAAAAATGTGACCAGCACAGATTATAATGCAAGCAGAACACCGCAGGCCAAGTAACACAGAATTTCAAAAGCAGTCTAACAACTTTCAATTGTATAAAGATGGCTACACTTTTTCACACTTCAGGCAACTAACTGCAGCTAGAGTTAGCCGGTATTATCTCCCTGTATTATATTATATATAACAATTATCTACAAATTTCTAATCTTAAATATGTGCAGAGAAAAGTATACTTAAATCCGCTTTTGCCAGTTGATTTATGCAGGTGAATCTCTGCAGCCAACCACTTGGAAGATGAGCAGAATGATTAAAAAATGTGACCAGCACAGATTATAATGTAAGCAGAATCCCTCAGGCTAAGTAACATAGAATTTTTAAAAGCAGTCTAAGAACTTTCAATGTATCCAGATGGGTACACTTTTTCACAAATTGCAGGCAACTAACTGCAGCTAGAGACTGGGAGTATTATCTCCTTGTGTTATATTATATGCAACAATTATCTACAAATTTCTAATCTTAAATAAGTGCAGTGAAAAGTATAATTAAATCTGCTTTTGTCAGTTGATTTATGCAGGTGAATGTCAGCAGCCAACCACTCGGAAGATGAGCAGAATGATTAAAAAATGTGACCACCACAGATTATAATGCAAGCAGAACCCCCTGGCTAATTAACACATAATTTCAAAAGCAATCTAACAACTTTCAATGTATCCAGATGGCTACACTTTTTCACACTTCAGGCAACTAACTGCAGCTAGAGACAGGGAGTATTATCTCCCTATATTATATTATATATAACAATTATCTACAAATTTCTAATCTTATATAAGTGCAGTGAAAAGCATACTTAAATCAGCTCTTGTCAGTTGATTTCTGCAGGTGAATCTCAGAAGCCAACCATTCGGAAGATGTGTATAATGATGGACCTAATAAACAAGGATATAGGGAATCTCCAAACTCTGGATCCCACACAGTTTGGTTTTGTGAAAGGTAGTTCATGCCTGCTCAACCTGGTTGCCGTCTTTCATTCAGTCACTAGAGCTGTGGATGAAGGCAAGGTGGTTCATACAGCCTACCTTGATCTGGCCCAGGCGCTTGATGCCATTCCCCATTCAGGAATCACATAAAAACTCACTAAGCTAGGCTTCAACCTTGATATTACTAGGTGGGTTCTATACTGGTTCAGAAATAGTACCCTCAGTGTGTAAGCAGTTGACCAGCCACGAGTGGAGTCCCAAAGGGTTCGGTCCTGGGTCCACTCCTGTTTGGTATCTACTTCTCTAACGTCCAGGGCAACATGAAGGGACTCTGGCTGACAAAGTTCACAGACAATTGCGAGTTGGGAGCTATTATTAACTCCCCATGTGATGCTGACATCCTACAGAAGGGCCTCACTGAAACCAACGGCTGTTGTCAGAACCATGGCCTTAAGCTCAATGCCAGAAAAGGTGTCATCATCCCCTTTGAGATAAACCCAGTTCCCATGAATTACCACATTGATGGTAGTCCACTGAACACAGAAGGCATTATAAGAGATCTGGGAACACAGGTTGGCAGCGACCTTTCTTTTGACCACCACATTACCACTGTGATCAGAAAGTCCTTCTATGTGGCACATCTTATTACTAAGGCTTTTGCATCCAGGAAGAAAGAGATCATTGTCTCCCTCTACTCTTCCCTCATTAGGCCAATCATCGGGTACAATGCCCCATTTGGCATGTACCTCACTAGACACCTGCAACAACTGGAGAGGCTGCAAAAGTACCTCACTAAGAGGATCCTCTCCCTTAAACCCTTGTCCTCTATGGACAGACTCAAAAACTCCAACTATTCTCTGTCTCATATTGTCTACTTAGAGACGATTGCTGCTTGACTTACAAAGCCATGTCTGACCCAGCTCTGTTAGAAATGCTACATCTAAAGAAATCCCAATCCCTCTGCACCACACACTCCAGAAACCTCAACATCTTTACCTCAATCAACAGAATATGCTGGAGGAACAGGTTCATAACCTAGAGGCTGCCAATGCTATGGGATAGATTTCCCATACATGTCAAACAGAGCACCTCACTGTCCCTCTTCAAGAGAAATCTTGATGAGTGGATTGGAAATAGAAAATTCACCCTGGGGATCACTCTAGTGGCTCTATGCAACAGAGGCACTGGGAACTAAGGTCGGGTGGCATGATGCCCGGGTAATCCTATGGGCTAGGCTTGTAAAGCCTACAGGGCCATTAGCCTAGTACATACCTATGAACCCATGAACCTGACAGCTTTTGTTTCAGTGGTTTGCTATCCAGCTTGGGTGCCTTCTGTTCACAGTCTAGACATTGTACCTTTGTCTATGTCTGTCACTGCTTTTTTAAAAATGGGTGATTCGATTTCATCTAATGTCACAAGGACATGTCATAGTGAATAGGAAATCCTGTAATTTGACCATAGATATGCATGCCCTGCAAGGCTGTGTGTGTGTGTGTGTGTGTGTGTGTGTGTGTGTGTGTGTGTGTGTGTGTGTGTGTGTGTGTGTGTGTGTGTGTGTGTGCGTGTATCCCACAGTGAGATACGTTTGAAAAGTGAATAAGGGTTGGTACTCTGTTCAGAATGATTGGCAATGGCTTACCAATGTCCCTGCATTGGACTGAGTGAGTAAGCAGAGAAAAAGTGAATGAATGAATGAATGATAGATGCCATTTATTTGGAAACAAAACACATGCAAACTACAACTACAGAGTTATCTTACTGTTACAGTTATCCAAAGTATTAGAAAAGTCTGTCTGCTCATAGCTTCTGCAAAAGATAGACAATAGTAATTGAATTAAGACACCTAGCATTGCTCCATTCTAGCTAGAAAAGCTCCTGCTTGTCAAATATAAAACTCAAATGTGCCCATTTAAGCCATAATTATGCTGGCTTCACAGACTTTAATAAATATCAAAGGCATTTGAAATGATTAATCATACCACACTTTTAATAATTCTGTTAAGTTATGGCCCTAAGTGAAATTAGATGATTTGCTAGTTACTTAGAAAACAAGTACCATTTAGTCATGCAAAATTATACAACCTTACCTCCTCCTGAAGTCTCTCATAGCTTGATGCTAACACTTCTCTTATCCATAGTTTTTATCAATTACATGTCAGGTCACTGTGAAACAAGTTGGTGATACTATATTTGAATACCAGCATCCTCATTGTTGTAATTACCTTATTTCTGGTCAATGTAAAGTTGTAACATATCTTTAGCACTCTGCAGTCCTGACTTACAGCACTGCACCTTCAATGCTTGTAGGACAGATGCATAAGTGACCTGGCTGTAACTATTTACAGTCATCTCACCTTGTTGTCTCTTCTACTGCAGCACTTGTTAGTTAATTTCTGGTCATTTTGGCTATACTCAAAGCTTTATTCCTCTGTGCCATGAAATCCAGCCCTTACCGCCAGTGATGCATCCATTTTTTTCTGTCATTATAATGAGAAAGCTGGGCAAAAGGTTCCAGAAATGAGCATACTGTGGTCAGAAGGGTCATTCCTTGTGCCATTCTCTGGTCAAAAATAGCACGCAATGGTACATGATCTGGGTACTCAGGTTGATAGCAACCTGGACTTTGACCATCACATATCCACAATAATAAGGAAATAATTCTATGTGGCACATCTTTTATAAGTAAAGGCATCACATCTATATCTAAGGATGCTATAACTCCATTATAGTTAGACTCATCAGACCAGTAATTGAGTACAATGCTCCCTTTTACATGCACTTCACTAGATACCTGAACAAAGAGGATTCTCACCAACAAATCACAGGCTACACAAAACAAGCCTTAAATGGGAAGATGGAAAAGCCATGTCACTGTATTCTATCTCCTACACGTTGTTAAGGAGTGACCTATGCCTAGCTTACAGTGCAGTCTCTGACCTGGCTCTGATGGAAATGCTGCACATTTGTAAATTGAACTGTACGAGGGTCAGTTGCTCCAGGGATCTTAACCTAGCCTCTGATATGAACAGGTCATGCTGGAAAAATAGATATATCTCCCAGAGACTGACTGCCACTTCTCTGGAACAAGCTTCCATTTCATGTGAAACAGAGCTCCTCCCTGACCCTCTTCAGTCGCAACCTAGATCAACGGATGGGTGACGGTAAATTCACTCCTGGGGTGGTACCCATGTCCCTTCTCAACAAGGGAAGTAATTTTTAACCACCATAGACACTGATGACAGTTGGGGTAACTCAGGATAAATATGGCTAGGCTTGTAAGGGCTCTAGGGCCATTAGCCTAGTAACCTTCTATGAACCTATGAACCTGTAATGCGTGAGTACATCTGGACCACCTTATTTATAATCTCTTCTCCTTTAGTAAGAAGCAATTTATCACAGCAGTATAATCCGTCTACTGGCTGAGTCAATAAACACTTCCACTAGATGAATATGTAGCTCTGTTTAACTCAAATTTCCTTAATATACTAAATGAAATAGTACCAATAAGAGCCAAAAAAAGTTAATGAAATTCAGCACTATGCCTTTCAAAAAGTAGTACATTTCTTATGAAGGAGAGAGACATACCTGGAAAAAAAGGGAAGCAAGTTAAAACCATTGCTGCTCATCAGTACTATAAACATCTCAGAAACACCATTAAAAATCTAATCAAAACTGATTTAAAATGTATTAATATACAGACAGAAAATTATAAAAAAACCAAAGCTTTTTGGACTACAGTCAACCAGCTGTTAAAAGTCAGTGCACAAATGCAACATACACCTACTTCATACTGACAGCATAGCCAGTGAATTCAGTACCCAGTTTTTCCAGACAGTAGCCTCTCTTATTAAACCTTTGACCGGCAAACACAAGATCATCTGCTTTTTTGCTACCCCCCAAAACACTGTCACTCAAACTAGTCTCAATTTCTACAATCAAAAAACTATTACTAACCTTAAAACCTACCACCCTTTCCCCTGGTAACATACCATTTAAGTACCTAAAAATGACTTCTGATGCCCTAGCTTTTCCATTTTTTATCCTATTCAACCACTTCATCACCAAAAGCTATGTCCCAACCCTATGGAAAAAGTGCTATATACTTTCTATCCATAAAGGTGGAAACTTAAATGAGCTTTCAGACTGCATGCCTATAGCCATACTGACTTTGCTCTCAAAAATTCTGGAGAACTGTATCCGTTCTCCACTCCTCGGCTTTCTCTTTTCATCTACCTCCTTTACCATGCACAGCAGTTTTCATTCTTTTATAGTACATGTAAGAGTCTCCTTAGTACTATAACATCTACTAACCAATATTGAAACTCTGGGAAATTAGTCTCTGCACTTTTCCTAGATTTCTCCAAAGCATTTGACAGGATAGTCAACTAGATTTGGCTTCAAATAGTAGCTGGCCAAGGAATACATGAAACTTCACTACATCATTTCTCAAGCTACTTCTCAAATAGGCAAGAAGCAGTAAAATGACATATCCTCTTTCCTTCCCATTACAGTGGGATTTCCCTCAAGGATCCATTTTAGGTCGCATTTTGCTCAGTATATTCATTAATGATCTCCATCTTGCTTCTAAACAAGCCACTGTCATACAGTATGCAGTTGATTCAACAGTCATATATTCTGCTAAAGGCAATTATAAATTAAAACAACTTACCCAGGAGTCTTTCTCCACCATAGAGGCCTGACTGTCTGATGCACAGTTGCTCCTTAACCCCCCCCCCAAAAAAAAAACATTCAAGTGACTATAAAAATAATTTCAATGTCATGTCTTCTAACAACACTGAGATAGAACTAGCAAGTCAAAATAAGCCTGTAAGAGTCACTACTGATGAAAGTTTAAAAATGTATCATTACATAAAACAAACAGTAAAAAACACCCCCAAAAAGCTAAGTGCTTTCTGTAGACTCAAACAACACCTCAGAGATAAGGCCAGAAAAAAGTATTGTTCAACCTATTCTCAACTTACATTACACTGCTCCCATCTTTATTAACATATAGTCCACTCAATTCTCACTCTTGAAAGAGTGCAATACTAAGATAGCGAAATTTGTTGCTAATCATTATTGGACACAGCATTGCCTGGTCTTAAAAAACATCAATGATTAAATCTAAGGCATTACCATACACTTTTCCAACTAGTCTCCTGCCATACACTGTTCTGTTTTCCAGAAAAGTTTAAAAAATATTCTCCAACTTTATAACCCAAGTAGGCAGCTGAGCTCCACTGACAAAATGTTTGTAACTGTTACAAAAGCAAGCAACTCAACTGGTGACTCTGTACTCCTATTTCCTGGCCAAAATTTGGAACACCCTTCCTCTCACTCTAAGAAACACAATAAGCACTAATTTATTTAAGGTACAAACAAGAGAATACCTAAAAGATAGCTGGATCTTTACATGCACAACTCCTGAATGATAAATGTCCCACCACATTCGTTCTCCTTTTCTTTCCAAGCTCTATACTCTTCATTATTGGTCCAAAATCTCTCCCTTGTCCTCTACCTGTCTCTCTTCTTACTTCTACCTGTTCTAAAACATTCTCTCGCACCTATTAACATAAATCCTCCATTTTCTTCCTTTGCTGTCCTTCTATCAAGTTCATTTTCTCTAGACATACCTTTCAACCTCTTAGAACAAGAAATCTGGACAAAGCCATAAATAAAAGTGGGACAAAGGCACCAAAATAGGAACAATTTTTTTTATCAAATTTCTTTTTATTAAAAAATAGGAAACATTTTTAGATATTGCTTTTACAAACTTAGAATGTTGATAGAGTAACAGGTTTTGCATTAGCATGAATTTTCTGAAGAGTTTGAAGCCTGAAACTCTAATGTCTGTCATTATTTTTTAACTTCAGTCTTTAATGATTTGACACTAGTTTACCAGAAAACCACAATTTTATGAAAAATGGACCAAAAATATGAGGCAAAAATCTGGACATTCTGTGAAAATCTATACAGTTGAGAGGTACAGTTTCATAGCTTTTCACATGACGCTGATATTAATTATTGATATTCTGCTTAAGTGTTTTATATTTGTTGATTACTTGTATAGGTCTGTTGATTACTTGTATACCTCTGTTTACTATGTTTTTATCATTTTTTTCATAGGACTTTTCACCTCATAAAAAGTTTCATAGCTGATTTCATGATGCTGCTGTTAATTAATGATGTTCTATTTAAATTTGTATATTAGATGATTACTTGTATACATCTGTTTATTATGTTCTTTATGTAATGTTGGAATTATTCTGGAGCTTTTTTCCCTTTGCCTGTAATGCAAAGGTGTAGCTTTTTGCCCAGTCAGTCTATCCAGGTAAGCAAAATCAATAAATAAATAAATACACACTGGTCAGTATGCGTGTCATCAATGTGAATCTTAGTCTGTGGATATCACTGTGTTCTGATTAAATTGTTTGTTGTTATATCCTCTAATTTACACACTGGAACTACTAACAATATAAAAGCCCCATCTCTTACTCTAAAAGTAGACTGCAGATATGTAGCCAGTCAACCCTCCCCCATCAGCACATAGTCAATTAGGCCATTTGCCACATTGAAGTAATTGTTCTCAGGAGTGAGAGCCTTTCTTCTGTCACTGCGGTGGTGGTGCTGCTGTAGCATTGTCGCCTCACAGTATGACGTTGTCCTGTTTGATTCTCAGCTAGAGCGTCTTCTGTGCGGAGACATGCATGAATGGGTGTACCTTCATTGAAGGTTGTGCATCAGAGCTGGCAACTCGGCACGTAAAAATCTACTGCCAATTATTAGTGGACTGGAGTTCTGCTGTGGTGACCCCTAACTGGGAAAAGCTGAAAGACACAACAACTGATAGTACTGATCGATGCCATCCTAACAGTGCCCCAACCAGAACAAACAAACAAAAAACAATCCTTGCTCAAATGGATGTATTTTATATTATTTTTAGTCTGATAACCTGAAAAGTATATTGATTCCAGAGTCCTTTTCAGCTACATCCCATGTATGATTTGTGAGATACATAAAAAAACACTCTGTTAACCGATTATGTTATACAATCCTACCATTCAAGCGAAGTATCCTGTGTCCATTGATTGACTGCAAAGCACGTATTATATGAAAGACATCTAACTACATTCACCATGACATTGAACAACACTGTCCTTTAAGCTCTTATCAATTTAGCTTGATGCCTGAGGTGCCTGATGCTTTAGTCTTTCTAACCCAATAATACTGCTTGGCAGCAATGCTGCAAGTTCTGTTTCTCTGAACCAAAGAAACACTCTTTAGTAAACTTCAGCTCCATTTTTTATCTTTTAGAGAAAAAAAATCCTCTCCTTCTCACTGAGCTCTCTCCATCCTAGCCCAAATTCTTTCTCAATAACAGTAAGGGATACCCATTTATCAATTATCCACAACACAAGTAAGTTTGCTAGGAGTTAGCTTTGCTGCTAAAAAGTTGGATCCAGAATGTAGGAAATTGTCTTTCCTTCACTGAAAACCAGAACTCACCCACCACCACCATCATCATCATCATCCTCATCAACATAATTTTCTACTCTAACATCCCTGTCTGTGTACATCAATTCAGAGAAGCAACAAGAATGTCTACTTTTTCCTAAAACAGATTAGCTTTGCACTCCTCAGAAATGCACCAGACAGTTAATGCATTGTGTTATGTGTCATTAAAAATTAAAAAAAATATATACAGGAGGAGGAAAAGATAGATAACACTTTCTAGTTTCCTGAACTTGGGAGTAAGGTCTCCATAGTTGTTAATAACTTATTTTCCTTTTTTTACAGGTGAAACAGTGCAAGTATCTGTGTGAGGCTTTATAATTAATTTAATAAAAAACAACACATATTCTTTAGTCAAAGAATTAAGTAATTAAGAATCAGTCAAATGTGAGCAGTGCATAGCCCTTGCAAACAAAACATGCAGCAAATAATATATTTGTTTCTTTTTCTCTGTTAAGGCAGTGTACTGCATGATCATGGATGTGAAACAAATAATTAAACCAGTATGACAGCAAAATCAAATCTAGCTTCTTAACGCACACATTTCTATTTCACTGCAGGCTGTAACATCTAGGTCATTTTATTTAATATAAATAACCAACAATCCTATTTCATAAATTATTAATAAGGATTACGCTTACGCTTAATTTCGTCTTCCCTTTAGTGCTCTATAATTCAACATGAAATCAGCATTCACAAATCCATGCTCACACCACATTTACTACCAGCAGATGTTGTAAATGAACAAATAGGAGCAGAACATTTGCATAATTTTGTTGCTTATTATTTAAATACTAGTCAACAGATTACTCACAAATGGGACTCTTCAGCCATTATTGAGTAAATGTGCAAAAAGGAAGGGAAGCAATGCTAATGTGACAAATCTGTTGCCAAATAGAGATAATCGTTATAGCGTTTTAACAAACATGGGTATAAATTCACCAGTTTTCCAATACAAATTGACCTATGGCCTCTAACGTTTGCACAGAGGGCAATAACAAATAAACAGCATAAATGTAATTGTGTTAATTGTATTAATAATTGCTCCACCATCTTAATCACTGGTATAATGCTGTGTACACTGTATACAGTATTCAGATATAATAAAGAATGCTTAACCACAAAACGCAAGATGATCAGAATATTGTACTAAGATACTACTGACACACACACACACACACACACACACACACACACACACACACACACACACACACACACACACACACACACACACACACATACACACATTCAAAAATGCATACACAGTTGTGTGAATATCTTTATATTCTGAATATTTTGGGATATGTGGTGCATTTCTGGAATAATTTTTATGATGAGTGGTGAAGTCACAAGTCAAAAAAATGGGTTCCCAAATTAGATAATACTAGATATTTCACTGTCATATCACTCCCACCCCCCAATACATATATATATGATATGTATCCCTTTTTATCTATATCTTTTTTTTTTAGTTTTGATTATTGTTCCTCATTCATTTCAGTGGGATGCATTAATTGCATTGTTTGTTGAATAAAGTTTATATAGTATGCATAGCTTCTTATGAAATGGCAGTCTCATGGCTAGATTTATAGTGTTCTAAATGTTTAGATAATATCACTGTGTTGTTACAGTAGTATATAAAGAATTATTCTTGTAATTAAGAAACATGCCTAACATGATTGCACTGAGGCAACTGCGGAGATAAAAGGTATACTTTTTCTGAGGTGAAGGCTGCAATTTTCTTTTTTCTTTCAGAGATGGTAAGATGTGTTGAAGGCAGTAGATGATGAGAGTAGAGTGGTGGAAGATGGGTCAAACAACTGAAGATAAACACAGAGAAAAAACAAGAAAAGAGGTGCTGAAGTGGTGTAGGGCAAGAGTGGAAGTATAGACATGAAGACAGATGGAGGATTTATGATGGGGAGGAATGCATTTAAAACATGGGAGGGATGTGATACACAAGGAAGGACAACATCAGTATGGGTGATCCTGCTCCAGTTTCCACACTGCCTGGGCATGAACCAGTGAGAGGCCAATCATTACTCTGGCCACCCACCCAAATGAACCAGCCCAGGGATGGTATAGGCATAGTCAAGCAGTCATGTGACTCATGATGTTACAAGAGGACCCTCTCCAGTTGCAGTCCACTGACTTTCCTACCCTCTCCACTTCTCCTATCTGATGACAAACTGTGAACCCCTGGGAGTGGCACCAATAGAACAACAGAAATTTTCTCCAATGAGAGACTGCCAGAGGACATGTGAAGCCACCAGTCTGCTCACTGCTGCACCTGACAGAAAAGAGATCCTGGAGCTAGGTTACTGTCAAGAAAAGCACCGGCCTGATGGCAAATTGAAGTCTTGTACCAAGCATACATTTCAACCTCTTAGCACAAACAATCTGGAAAAAACCTCACAGAATGGGGGGGGAGGGGGCAAAGGACCAACAATAGGGACATTTTAAATATTGTCTTATAAAAAAAAGTAGTTGCTTGAATAACAGAATTTATCTTAGCATGCATTTTTTGAAGGATGTGAAGTCTGAAACACAAATGTATATCATTATTTAGTGACTTCAATCCTCAGACCATCCCAGTGATTTGTCAGAAAATCACAAATTTTATGAGGAACAGGATAGAAATATAGGCAAAAATCTGGACAATGAAAATCTATACAGATGAGAGGTATGGTACCAAGTAATTAACACAGCCATGAAATATGCTGCAGAAATTAACATAAATGCATAGAAATAAAACAAGAAATGCCAAATAAAGAATTAAAATGAAGAAAAGCAACATAGAGAGGGAGAGACAAAAAATATATATTGATTTTACTTTTGACAGGTATGGCCATTCAGAGTGCTAAGCAATGTTCTACTACAGAAGCAATAAATATGCTACTAGGATACCTCAGATATTTCTGCCTGAGTTCATTACCCAAAATACCTGTAATGGGATTTGTAGACAGGTGTGTAGTGTTATTGTCTATATTGCCTGGATTGGTTCTGTTGTTGTGCAGAATACAGTTGTGGCATAGGACTTCTAGATGGCAGATATCATGACCAGTGTATGTGTGGGGTAATGACCTTGTGCATTTCATAGAAAGGACATGCTGAAAGGCAGACAAGTGGACGTATATGGCAGCAATGCCAGCACAACCCAACATTCTTGTGATGACACTGTGCTGTACCATTGCCAGAAAAAACATCACTTACAACAGGCAAAGCTATCAGCAGGGGCTTTGCAACAACTGTAAGGTTATCTGCTATGCAACAGAACATGTGACATGGTTCTAGCAAGGCAAACAGGTTCAAGGAAGGTGAAAGCAGGAACAACAGGGGCATATGTTGGATTGAAGCATGGACAATATGTTGCCAAGAGGTCCAACCACCCAACTCAGACTCCTAACACAAGCACCCCCAATATGATCACCCCATCCCACATTTCTAATCCCTCCAGGGCACCCACAAAAGCACTTATCCCTCTCAAGTATGTATTCGTTTAGGATACAGATTGCAAGTGACAACAAGGTTGCCACTTTATCCAGAAATGTATAAACTGAGTGAGGGTCTTATGCCATGCTAGGGCATATGGAGAATAACAGTGTTGAGGGTGGAGTCCACAGAAGTAATGAAGGTTCTGGCCTGTTACACTTCACATGTGCCAGAGTCCAATTTGTAGGCCAAGGAATGAGTGCTCAAGTCACTGGCTGTTGATATGATAGTTATTAGGAATTACAACAGAAGCTGGGACAGTACTGCTTGGGTGAGATATTTGTGTTTGTGTGTGGAGTTACTTTTGTCATATGTATATTATTCTGCGAGCATTGTATACATAGCAGTTGCTAAAATGTTGTAGTTATTGTGGATGTTACTGTGAGTCAACTACTGTGGGCTGTGGGGCTCATGGGTAGCACAGTTCAAAGGGACGCAAACACTGGACATTTGTCCTGCAGCTATCTAAAATATCACTGTTTACTGCTTCTGCCCAAACAGACTCAACATTTGCCCTCATGTTGACCCAGGAAGTTAGGACTGGACTGGATAGATCACCTGCACAAAGGGACAAATCACCAGTGGAGTCCCACAGTGCTCTGTGCTGGGTCCTCTCCTCACAGGCATCTGTTTTTCAGATGTCCTCCAGGGTGTATGGACAAACTACATTATACTATGTGTTCTATGCACTTAGAGATGCTGTGTTTGTTGGGATAGTACATAGTCTGCATGATCACCTGAGGAAGTGAATGAACCAGGCATGCAACAGAATGTATAGGGAGTTGCAAGCAATAATTGTCCCTGTGCAGCCATATGTCACACTCAGTGCAATCCTGGGCACTCCATATTCACCTGTAGTGAGGATGCCCATTCTGGGAGAGGAAGGCCACAGAACTAAACATGTAGTGCTACCACCTTCACATCACCACCCATTGTTTAGGGTATTGGCAGTGTAGGGGTACATATGCTTACTTTCATTCCTGTTGAGTTAAAATCAGAAGTGGAGTTAAAATCAGGAAGTGGTGCCCTAGTCCAGCTGAGACTCTATTAAATGTAGAAATATTGTCTGGATCTTCTAATAATAAGTTTCATTGCCATTATGAACAATAAAAAGATGTTGATGCAAGCAATATGCTTTCTGTAGCTCAGCATATTCAACCAATTGTTACATGAAAGGATGATTCTAGAATTCTGGTTTGAATTAAATATAGTAATAATCATACTGTGCTATATATATATAAATATATATATGTATATATATATATATATATATATATATATATATATATATATATATATATATATCTTTAAGTAAGCATGCATTAATACAAAGAAAATATATTAGGAAATTTTTAAACCATACAGGCCCCAGCTTCAAATTTAAAGAATACCCTTTCCTATACTTTATCCAATGAACTGTCCACTTCTTTTTAATCTGAAGATCTAGATCTTTAGATACTTTACATTCTGTCCAAAAGGGAATCCTCCCTCAAAACTATGCACAAATTTTTTTAACCTAGTTTACTATTTTCATAAAATAAGATTTTTTTGTATTAATCCAGAAAGAAGGCAAATATGCAAATGTCAATATACATACCTGCTTCAACAAAATTCAGGCAGTGTAAGACATCCCTGATACTTAATGGTCCTTTTTGAATGGGTAATAAGTTGTATTATAACATTTAATTTAAGAAGCTCTAAATCTACTTCACTAGCCTCAGATTTTTCCACTTAGTAGTGTAACACTGATTGGCCTATCACTGATGACCTAGTGGAGCACATTGTGTAATTATGGGTCCCACATCTACCTATTTGCATTTTGATTCAAAATGCCAGTACATAAAGAGAAATTCAATATTGTGTATATAGGTTCTCAAATAGTCCTAAATTATTCCTGAAATGTCTTCTGCACCACTTCATCAGGTTTAACAGAATTACTGATTTCAAAAATCTGCATCTCTCTGTTGAGCTTTTATTACATACATGCATGACTTTTAAGATAGATTGTTACAGATGATTCAGATATATATAATGTTGTGTAATATTTCAGAAAGCTTTTGTCACTTTTCATACTTTTTGTTGATCAGGTTAATCCCCCGAGGCCAAATGACCTTTTTATTTTCCAGGGGAGAGTTGAAGCAAGACTGCACTTTCAGTAATTTTTCCCCTTTAATCTTGCAATTATTCTCCTTGAATGCATGACTCCCATATTTGTACAGGCCTTCTTTCACCCTTAACTAACCTGCGTTATCGAACCTGATCTTATAGGTTCATAGGTTCATAGGTTGGTACTAGGCTATCGGCCCTAGGGCCTATACAAGCCTAGCCATAACAATTTCCTGTCTACTTCTTCCCACACTATTTACTTCCCTGGACCCCTGTCTAGTAGGGCGACTGACGTGATCCCCGGGGTGAATTTCCTTTCAACCATCCAATCATCAAGGTTCTTTTTGAAGAGGGCCAAAGAGGTGGTCTGCTTGACATGTATGGTCAGTCTATTCCAGAGTCTGGGGAGTCTCTGGGTCAGGAACCTATTCCTCCAGCATGTTTTGTTTATTGTGATGACAAAGTTTAAATCCCTGGAGCATGTGACTCTGAAGGATTGGGATTTCTTTAAATGTAGCATGTCCAACAGCTCTGGGTTTGACATGGCTTTGTATGTTAAGCAGAGATCGCCTCTGAATAGACGATATGCGACAGAGTATAGCTGGAGTTTTTAAAGGTGGTCAGCGTAGGACATCTGCTTTAGCCCTGTGATTCTTTTAGTGAGGTATTTCTGCAGCCTTTCCAGTTGTTCCAGATGTCTTGAGAGGTACATCCCAAATGGGGCATTGTATTCTATAATGGGTCTAATGAAAGATGAGTACAGTGGGACAATGACCTCCTTTTTTCTGGATGAAAAGCCCTTAGTGATGAGGTGTGCCACATAGAAGGATTTCCTGACTGTTGTGGCGATGTGGTTATCGAAGGTGAGACCACTGTCCACCTGTGTCCCTATGTCTCTTATCACACTTTCAGTGTTTAGTGTACTGCCACCTAGGGTCTATATTAGAACATCGAATATTTAACAGTTTGAATCACTAAAGGTCGACCTTTAGTGATCGAACTGTTAAAACATCGAATGTTCAAAAAAAAAAAAAAAGATGTAGGCAGGGGGGCAAGCCCCCCTGCACCCCCTGCTACTTAAATATACCAACTCCGAGACCACACTACATTGAAGTAAATGGAAATCTCCCCTTACGGAGATTTCCATTTACTTGTTCGATGTTCTGCAGTTTCGCTTTTCTCGTGTCGACTATGTCAGATTGGACATTGTCGGCTTTCAAGAATTTAATACAGACCCGCTACCTATTTGGTAATTCACGGGTACATGTTTTTTCCTCAAAGGGGATAACTATACATTTCTTGACATTGAGCTTGAGCCCATGACTCTGGCACCAAGCATCTGTTTCTGTAAGGCCCTTTTGTAGAGTATCCACATCATTTGGGGATTCAGTAATGGCTCCCAGTTTGCAGTCATCAGCAAACTTTGTTAGCCAGAGTCCTTTAGTGTTGGCCTGTACTCCAGAGAAGTAGATGCCCAACAAGAGTGGTCCCAGGACTGAACCCTGAGGTACTCCTCTTGTCACTTGTCTGGAGCTGGATTTGGAGTCAGCTACTTTTACAGTGTGGGTTCTGTCAGTAAGCCATTTGGCAACCCATGTGAAATAGGGATTAATGCCCAGCTTAGTAAGTCTATCTATGATTCCAGAATGGGGGATGGTGTCAAAGGCCTTGGTGAGGTCCAGATAGGCTGTGTGGACCACCTTACCCTTGTCCATGGCTCTGGAGACTAATTTGAAGAAGTCAGTCAGATTCAGGAGACAAAATTGGCCCTTCACGAACCCAAACTGGGTAGGGTCCAGTGCTTGAAGGTTGCCAATGTCTTTGTTTATAAGTTCCATGATAATACGTTCCATGGCCTTGCAGATCAGGCTTGTCAGACTGATGGGGCTTATGCATCTTTCTTA
Source organism: Protopterus annectens (assembly GCF_019279795.1). Taxonomy (NCBI): domain Eukaryota; kingdom Metazoa; phylum Chordata; order Ceratodontiformes; family Protopteridae; genus Protopterus; species Protopterus annectens. The sequence continues at coordinate 946,047,227 of NC_056744.1, read as the reverse complement.
CTATACTATCTTTTATATTCTTCTTGTTTATTGGTGAGGGTCTCAACTATCTTTATATTTCTATATTGAGTACAGGGATGCCAGTATTATTATGTTATTATTCAGCTACCTGTTGCAAAGTTCTTAGCATACACACATTTCATAGGTACAAGTACATTTATACTTCTACAAGAATGTTAAATAATTTGTAATGTTTTCTGTTAGCACACAGTTCTTGGAATTATATTTCCCATTTTTTGCACAGATATCTTTTTCAAGTCTCCTCAGTACAATGTCACTATAATAACAATGCACAAGTCTTCTTCAGCAGAATCATATGAACTAAGTATACAGTAATAGTGATGCGACAGGTATTTTATGTCCTATTTGATGAAAAACATCTCAGACTCAATCCGAGCTTCATTTAAGGTTATAGCAAACATACCAGCTGATCTCCAAATAGACTCTTCAAATGCAATGCAATCAAATCTTTAGGGTAAAATGGACATGGAAGTACTTAACTCGCCTGATATAATGGAATTTAAATTATTTCATTCATATATGGATGTGAGACATAAAAAAGATGTTTTCCATGCCTCACCAAATTCTTTCAGTATAGTTGAACTAGAGAAAATCTTAATTCCATAAGATACTAGATTAAAATAAATGGCTTACCTTGAAAGATAAAAATGTCTTCAGAAACAAAATCAAATATTTCTTATCAGATGGAAAGATATACAACATTTAAATAGATTGTATTAGTTCTTAATTTGGCAGAAGGAGATGAAAGTACAAATCTGGACACATTTACAAAGCAGATCCTATTGTCAATATTTTTATTTATTTATTTATTTACTTATTTATTGACATTTGTTTACTGCAAAAGTTCAACTGGGTAATAAATACCCATTTTCAGCGAAGGCCTAGACAGAAAAGATCCAGAAAGTTAGATAACATCAAATAAAACAGTAGCATACAGTAGATATAATTAAGAAATGCATTATATATCATCATCATCTTCTTTCAGCTGTTCCCATTAGGGGTCGCCACAGCAGATCTCCTGTTTCCATTTCTTCCTGTCCCTCTGCATCTTGCTCTGTCACACCAATCACCTGCATGTCTTCTCTCACCACAACCATAAACCTTATCTTAGGCCTTTCTCTTTTCCTGTTACCTGGTAGCTTCATTATATATATATATGTGTGTGTGTGTGTGTGTGTGTGTGTGTGTGTGTGTGTGTGTGTGTGTGTGTGTAAACATACATACATACAATTTGACAGTTGAATGCATCGGATACAACAAAGCATGTATAGACACCAGTGATGCAATAATAAAAAAAAAAAAAAAAAATGACAAATGTGTATTATAAGTATAGTCTATTATGTTAGGAAAAAACATTAATGTATTTTATAGTAGCCTTTTTGAAAGTGAACATATAGCTCCTGCAACTTTTTTGGGCTGTCTCATTTCTATTACTTCATTGCTATTTTTTTTCATTTCCTGAAAATGTAATATTTTGCAGTAGCAGGATTTGTACCCTATACCTAGTATCAAAAATAGATCCTGTCCTTTGCTAATCCTTAGTCACATATGTTACTGCAGCAACACAAGCAATTTAGTAAACTTTATTTCTTTAAAGCTGCAGTAATCCATGCTGCATTTATCTTGCCTGCTAAGTAGAGTCTGTGAGGTACACTGATAGAATGTATGTTTACTGCCATGGCAGAATGCCCAAAAGAAGTTCACCAATCCTAGTTATCAAACCTCTGCCTGAAAACTTAACGCAAGGGACAGAGAATAACTGAGACAAAAAGGGTATTATTTAGCCATCTTTTTCACCAAATATTAATTTTAAAGTTACAGCTTTCTAAATCCATGAAGTAAGCTGGTATTATTCTTACATATCTAGATTTAAGTAGAAGAATGTAGTTTAAAATTCTTTCTGTCAAACAGATATTTAATGAGATAAAGACAAAGTGTGTCTCAGTTGGATTCTAAGTGAAATAGGATGTGATTCTCATAGTACACTGTACAACTAACTCCATAACATCCATACTGTTAACAGATTATAATGAAGTTTTATAAACTGATTTTTTTTCTTGTATTATGTATCAAATTATTATGCACTTAAGATCTGCAGAGGGAGTAGTGAAGTTATCGTATTGACTTGAGCATCCCATAGCCAGTGGTGATTAAAGAGGTCAAGTCTCATGAACAAATTCCACTGGCTAACATGTTGAAGTTAGAAGCAGCACAAGCCATGTTTAAAAAATGACACTGAAAATGTATTTAGCTGTTTGTATAGTGAAAAAGGTGTTCATGTTTGGGGGGGTAGAGATATTTAGATGCTTTTAGTTTGTCACTGATACGCATAAGAACTGTGTTTTAGGAAGTCTGCTATTAATGAATACTGTACATCTGAGGAGTACCTATTCGACTTCAACATCACAAGAAATACTTTGATGACAGATGAAAAATTAGAATATCATTATTTTCCGCTTTTCAGCAAGTATGTCCCAGTGTGCAGCTGATGGAACTCTTTACAACATATAATGCAGTCAGACAGCCCACAGCCAAGATCACTGTAAGCTTCCTTCTCGTGAGAACCAGAGTATAGTTCCATAGGTTCCATACGTAATACCAAGACTAAAAGGTGCATAGGCTTGGAAAAAAATCATATCGCTATGCACATGTGACTATCATGATACAAATAAATAGTTTAGCCTTTTTTTTTTTGCACCATACTAGAGACATCAGAAATGCATTTTCTTGTATCCATTTTGCATCATTTATATCAGCAAGCCATTTTACAGCTTCGTTGCACTTATATACCAAGGATGGTATTCAAATTCCCAAGGTTTGCACTTACATAGCGGTTACTTTCAAAGAGCACTGCTACACCTATATACAAATACGGTAATTTCAGGTTATTCATAATGACTACAGCAATGCAAAAACTTTTCACAAAAAAATGCTCATTTTCAAGAAATGTATAAAGCTGGTGAAGTTAATCCTTTAGTATGTGTGAAGCAATATGTAAAAAAGTAAATGCTCATATAATTTTGGAACAACTTGGGTATTATGGATGAATGAGTCTATACACAATCATGTTAAAAGTACTTAAGGTATGCTGTGCACAACACATCTATTTTTGTTAACTTTAAAAATATAAAGGGTTTTTATATTTTTTCTATAGGGGTATCCCTATGTGGATACCATGATTGATTCTTTAAAACAGTAGAAAGGGGAAGATAAGAAAGACTGAAAAAAGGGAGACATAGCAAAGAGGAAAACACAGGAAGGACCACTCCAAGAGGGCTGTGCTGGAGGTGATGGGAGAAGAGTGGTACTACATTTGTGGCAAAAATAGACACCTCTTATTCTTCATTTTTATGTAAGAGGGTAGTTTTGGTAGGTAGTAGATCATAGTGTGTAGGAGAGATGACTAGGGAAGAAGGGAGGTGAACAGGAGTTCATTACAGGACCACACCCAGTCCAAAAGACATCAAATGTTTCCACTGCCTGATGGTGTTCAGTGGAGGATCCCAGTGTTGAGGGAGTGGAGGCCTGTGGTAGCACATTGGTTGGTGCTGACTGGGGTAGTCAGTCCTGAACCTGCTGAAGAGCATTGTGGCCTATCCAAAGATATTTCTCCAATACTTGCTCCACCACATCCTCAACAATAGCCTGAAGTCCATGGCCTGTGTTGATTGCCAGGCTGTCCCATGCAAGGATGCCTACAGAATCAGTGTCACTGCAACAAACATGTGAGGACATCCCAGATAGCCAGAACATGAATATTTCCATGACCTGGGATCAACATTGGCTGACTATAGGGATTATAGATCTGTGGAAAAATAAACATAAATGGGAGAGAAAGGAAAAAAATAAAGACAAAGTATGCATAACTAAAATATGGAAAAGAGAGACAGAGGCAGGGTAGAGAGACAAACAAGAAATGGAGAAAATGAGTTGACTTATAGTGTAATATAGCAGTGCAAATTTTATTAAAAGTGATTTCTTATTTCTATTAAAACTTTATCCAGAAAAAAAGACATTTTGGAAAATGGCACTGAAAACCTGTGAACAATCAGTATAGCCAAATCAAGGTGTGATAATTTTTTTACATTTGCATGATACTAATTAAATAATCTGGTATAACATAAGACATGGTAACACATTAGAAATATATTGCTGAGATGGACTGTTCTGTAGTAGTGTACTAAAAGCACATTACTTTTATTATATTTCTGTATGAATTACTTTTGGATTTATACTTATAAATAAAAAAATAGTTGTCATTTAACCCATTTGATTAGAAAATTACACTTTCTTAATTCAGAATAATGTTTTCATACTTGAAAGTGTGAATAAAATGATACATGGATGTACGTAGGTCATTGCAAACACGCACAGCCATTTATTTTATAAAACAAATCAGTGCTTTTGTCTTGACTATCATAAAAGACCATCAAATGTTGCAAGGTAACAAACACAGGAAATTTAAAAGCTAGGAACAATCACATGACTTCATGAAGTTCATTTCTCAAAGTGACACTGTGATATTATGTTAAAACTATTCACAAAAAAATCAGCATGACAATTTCCACTCTTAATAAGAATTCAAAATTCAAACATAAAAATAGTGTAATGAAAAAATATTAAAAGCCTTTATTAAATTACAGTTTCATCAGCTGTAAGCTTTTAGTTTTAATAAACAGGTGATAGATGAAACTTCATTGAGCCCTGGGGTACTGCCTGCATTAAGTCATAACTTCCAGTACAACTCTTTCTTTTCTAATAGTAGACCCCATGGTCCCCTCTTGAGTTCACATTTAATTGTTCTAGCACCACAAATTTCAATTCATGACCTGGACAGTCGATAATATGCTTAGGTAAGGTGTTTTTTTTTTAACTTTTCTTTCTAATCTCATAAAGACGTTCATATATTCTTGTTTTTAACATGCGCTCAGCTTTTCCTACATAGAATTCACAGCAGCTCTGGCACAGGGCTAAATAAACAACACCTTTAGTTAAACAGTTATATCTACCTTTCACTTTGAACCTTTGATTTTTTTACTATGAAATGATCACAATAAAGTATATCCTTGCAGTAATTACAACTATCACATTTATAAATTCCATAAATTATGTCATCTGTCTCATTTCTTTTCTGGTATTAAAAAATATTTTGAAGGTTAAGCCTTTTCTCTATATGATAAGTGAGCGATCACCTAGTTTTATTTTTATGGCCAAACTGTCATTCATTATAGACCAATGTTTGTTTAAAACCCACGTAATTTGCTCATGGTCCAAAGAAAAAGTAGTAACAAAACTGCATTTATAGACAGGCTTAGACCCACCCTTCAAGGACCCAGAAGTCTCACATGTAATAGCCATAGTTTGTGTGTTAACTTTATCTTCCATTAAAATGGGAGTGTAAAAATTGTTTTTCATTTTATTAATAAGTAATAGTTTCAGCAATGGTGACCCTTTTGTCCTTAAATCAAACATTTTGAAAACATGTCAGCATACCTCTTATTGATATTATGGATGGTAACCCTGTTTAATGACTTCATAGAAGAATGTGAAAAACTTAAAGAGTATGTTCTGTATGAGAGTTTACCCTGAACCCTTTATCGATAATTCTTTGTATGAAGTTATTAATAAAAGGAAAATAATTTTTACACTACCATCTTAATGGGGTAGGTGACTTCCAAAAGTATACAATAATGCATTTTTTGCATGTCATTTTAGTCCATGATTTTGGCACTAGTTTATTTGAGACAATCCTTCCTGCAGGATGGCTAAGTAATTTGGGGATTCAATAGCTGCACCAAGCTTTCAGTCATCTGCAACCTTATTCAGCCAGAGTTCTTTGGTATTGGCTTTTACTTCAGAAAAGCAAATGCTGAACAGGAGACTTCCTGTCTTAGAGCCCTTAGAGACTTAACTGGTGACTTGTTCCTTGTGGAGGTAACGTCCCCTGTTTTGATCATCTGCATCCTATGTGCTAGTTGGCAATCCAGCAGGTGACATAGGTTCATAGGTTCATAGGTAGGTACTAGGCTATCTGCCCAAGGGCATTTATAAGCCTAGCCAGAATGTGTTGGCTTTCGCCTCCCTTTTAAATTAGTTTCCTGGGCCTCTGTCTAGCAGGGCCACTGAAGTGATCCCAGGGGTAAATTTACGATTTCCCATCCACTCGTCAAGATTCCTCTTGAAGAGAGTCAGTGAGGGGCTCTGCCTAACATTAACTGGAATTCTATTCCAGAACAAGGGAAGTCTCTGGGTCAGGAATCTATCCCTCCAGCATGTCCTGTTTATTGTTGTGCTGAGGTTTAATTCACTGGAGCATGTGGCTCTAAGAGATTTGGTTTTCTTGAGGTGGAGCATGTCCATTAATTCCGGGTTGGACATGGCCTTATATGTCAGGCATAGAGCACCTCTGAGCAGGCGGTAAGCAACCGAGTAGAGCTGGAGTTTCTTCAGTCGAGCTGCATAGGGCATCTCTTTGAGGCCTATGATCCTCTTGGTGAGGTACTTCTGTGGTCTTTCCAGCTGTTGCATGTGCCGAGTAAGGTACATACCAAATGGGGCATTGTACTCTATTATGGGCCTAATGAGTGATGAGTAGAGGGGCACAATGACCTCTCTTGATCTAGAGTTGAACCCTTTCATGATTAGGTGGGCTACAGAGAAGGAATTTCTAACCACTTTAGCAATGTGATTATCAAAGGAGAGGTTGCTATCTACCTAGGTCCCCAGGTCCCTAATTACATTTTCTGTACCTAGTGGATTACCACCTATGTGGTAATTTGTGGGCACTTTGTTTTTTCCAAAGGGGATGACTATGCATTTTTTGGCATTCAGCTTGAGGCCATGGTTTTGACACCAGGTATCTGTCTCTGTAAGACCCTTCTGGAGGATGTCTGTGTCAGCCGGAGAGTCGATTATGGCTCCCAGTTTGCAGTCATCTGTGAACTTGGTCAGCCATAGTCCTCCCGTGCTTGCCTGTACCTCAGAGAAGTATATACTGAACAGGAGGGGTCCCAGGACCGAGACATGTGGGACGCCACTTGTGACTGGTTTAGAGTCGGACATGGCACCCGCAACTCTGACCATGTGTGTTCTATCCGTGAGCCAATTGGCCACCCATCTTGTGACATAGGGGTTAATGTTCAAGCTGGTAAGCTTGTCTATGATGCCAGAGTAGAGAATGGTGTCGAAGGCCTTAGTGAGGTCCAGGTAGGCTGTGTGGACTACCTTCCCTTCATCTATGGCCTTGGTAACTGTTTCAAAGAAGTCAACTAGGTTTAGGAGGCAGGATCTGCCTTTAACAAAGCCGAATTGGGTAGGGCCCAGTGTCTGGAGGTTCCCAATGTCTCTGTTTATGAGTACCATGATAATTCGCTCCAGGCTGGTCAGGCTTATAGGATGATAGTTCCCAGGTTCTGTTGTGGCACCACCTTTGTGGAGCGGGATGACTGTTGCTGTATGCCATTCTTTGGGTACATAGCCTGTGGTAAGGCTGAGTCTGAACAGTGAATTTAGGTGAGGGTTAGTTACTTTTGGAGCTCACGTAAGACGCAGCCTAGGACACCATCCAGCCCCATTGATAGTACTTTATTCTCAGTTTATTTAGCTTTTCTACAATGCTCGAGTGGGGAATTGTGCCATAAGCTTTGGCCAGTTCGAGATATGTGGTGTGTACCATTCTGCTGTCATCCATTACTTTGGTGACCTATCAAAAAATCCACCAGGTTAAAGTAAGCATGACCTGTCTTTTATGAATCTATACTGAGAAAAGTCCAGCATTTTGAGGTTACCTATGTCCTGATTGATTAATTCCATGATAAGTCTTTCTTTGGCTTTGCATATGAGGATGGTCAGACTAACGGGTTTGTAATTGCCTGGGTTTGTGGAAGGTCCTCCCATATGCAGGGGAATGACTGTAGATGTTCTCCGTTTGCTTAGTACCAAACCCATATGGAGGCTGAGATTGAACAGAGTTGTTAGGGGTATAACAAAGTCATGCTTTGTACTATTTAAGATGTATCCGAGGATACTGTCAGGACCCACTGATGCAGTTTTTTTATCTTTTTATTTCACTTTTAGGGTTTGGTCTTGTGTAATAGTTGGAGAATGAGCCAGTTTCTGGTATATCTTGAAGGACAGGATGAGGAGAGAGGGGTAAACGTAGAGCTAAATTTATCAGCCAGTAGGTTTGCTATATCTTCTGCCTCAGTGTAGGTAACATCATTCACAATCAGCTCAATGATTTGCTGTGTTGTGCTTGTGAGATTATGACTATATCAAAAAAATGCTTTGTGATTGTCTTTGGCTTGGATGGCTATTTTCCTATCAAATTTGGCACAGGTGGATTTTATTAAGATCATGAGATGTTTATGTATTTCACTGACAAGGGCTGTAATATTCTGGGAATTACTTTTCTTTAATTTTGGTCAAAATTAATTTCCTTTTATTATAAAGCGTGTTGATATTATGGTTCCATCATGTGGGTTTATTTCTAGGGTTTGTTTTGTGCTTGTTCCTGTGAGGTACAGCTACATCTATGCAGCTTACATGTTGGTATAGTGTGGTGGTGTATGTTTCTGTGTATTCAGTGGAGTTAACTGGGTTTGGTGAGGATCTGAAGGTAGCCAATGTATCCCCTAGGAGAAGGTAATTTGTCTTAAATTTCTAAAGGTACCTTGGGTGGAAGGGATCTCTGGTTTCAGTTTTATTTTGAAAGAGACTGCTTTATGGTCAGATCTTACAAGTGACAAAGGTACGCAAGGGATGATGCAAGATGCTCCCATATTACAAAAGACAATATACAAGTTGTTATTCCCCCAGTAGATATTTTAATTGTTCCAGAGCATTTGTATTGACAAAGTCTAGGAATCTATTTGGTTGTGCAATAGTGGTGGCGTAGTAGCTTTCTAAACTATATTTGGTAAGATTTAGTAAACAATGTTAAAATACTTAGAACTCTGACCTTCTCACCCTCACCTGACCTAACCAGTCAGCCAGCTGTTCAAGCATGCCCCCTGCAGGTCATCATACCTGTGCAAGCACTGGGGCCCAGAGTGTGGGATCGCTGTCAGACATGACAGGTGTTCACCCAACTCTTGCTCGAAGTCCAGTCTTTTTGTGCCGGGTACTGTTATTTTGATCATTTCCAGGTATGACTCCTGCAAAAGGTAGACAATGTTTTTGGTCTACTTATCAAAGCAGCTTAGAGCTCTGTCCAATATCTTCACTGGTGTTGCCATCTTTAGATGTGAGTATCAAATTGAAGAATGTAGGTAGAAACACATACTCTGGGGTTTGACATCACCATAACCAAACAAAAGTACCATGTAAAGTCATAAGTTCGGAACTGCTATTACTGGCAAGTTTTTTTGTTTTTTTTTACCAAACTGCTTTGTCAGATAAATGTTTTTTTTTTTTTTTTTTTTTTTTTTTTAATGACTGTTTTATTCAAGGAATAGTTATACTTTTTTTTTTTGATATGGCAAACAAAAGTCAGTTATTAAGTCATTACGATTTGCATAATTCTGTCTTAGTTATACAACTGAGGTCATACATTACTCTTTTTTTGCAAGCATGCCCATCTAAGTATTGCATCAGTAAATAATGTTTTTACTTTATTTTATAAATAAATCTTCCTGTTTGTGCTGCTGTAATAGAAAATGCTGAGTGTTTTCAGGAAATAAGGTGTGTCACAGTATGCAAGATGGCATGGATTAGACTTTATGATTATGGAACATAAATATCGTTGACTCCATTTCCCCTGTGCTATGAATAGACTAAAGCAATTAGTAAAAAGGTCACACAGAAAAAACAAGTCTATATTACATGATCAAACTTTTAAAAGTTCGAACGTCATATGGTCGACACCATATGATCAAACTTTGAAAAGTTCGAAAATCTAATAAAAAAAAAAATAAACCACATAAAAAAACTACCTGAACTTTTTAAGAAGGGGGCAAGCCCCAATTCACCCCCCCATGGGTGTCTGCACCCCAACACCCCCCTGCTCTTGAATGTTTCTGCCTTCTTATGGCATCTTATGGATGATGATGCCATAAGAAGGCAGACACATGCATGTCCACAGCTAAAGGGATTTGACTTTATTGGTCTGAAATTGTCCATAAATAGACTTCAAAGTTAAAGAAAAAGTCAAGGACATTCAGAATTGCTATTTAGCTGAAACACCTAATATCCTTAATGGATAATAATTTGCATATATCCCATGTTGCCTCTGACACAAGAGGTTTAAGGTATCACACAGTGGAAAGTTTAGCTTTGCTAGATTTGTCTTGTGTTTTTAACCCTTTACTATGAATAGGTAAATCTGATGTATATTAGGCTCGTTTGCATGCTCCTGAGGCCAGCTTTGTTCAGGTATGGTCAGTGCAGCTTGTCCACAGCTGTCTGAGGTCTATTTACATATTTCTGCAATTCATATAGATAAGTGTAAGTCAACATAATTTTCATGCAAAACATGCAAATGAGCCTGATTTTATCTGAGTTTAATACTGCTATATTTTGTTGTGATCAGTCAAGTTTAGTGGCAAGTGATTTGGGAAAGTGTGAAGTTTTCCAAGTAAACTAAAAATAGCAATACGGTTATAAATTACTGGGAAGCAGTACATATTGATTTTATAAAAGTGGTATTATTAAGAGAATTATATTTTTATTAATGCGGATTCAGAGGCATTCAATTCTTATTAATAGTGCTGACATTATTGTCCTTTATAAATGGGAATTCATGACAGTAATACTGCAAATTTATGGGAAAGTAATGCTGATGACAATGTGAAAGATAATTGTTTGCAATACTTGTTTTGCATTTATCAATACAGAATATTAGTACATAATATGAAGTGAGTGAAATCTGATGTACTGCATTGTTATCAATGTATTGAACTGTCAGGATACATGGTACTTTACTGTGGGATTTTTGAGTGTCGTTCATGAATGAAAAATCATAGCAGTATAAATGCAAAAAGTAATAGTGTAAGGATTTCAAGTCTGTTAGCAGCAGCATAAGATGGCAATATAATCACCAGTACTTGTTATACATGTTAATGGAACATAATTTTAACTGGGTAAACTTGGACTTGCTGTATGGGTATATGAATATGGGTGGTGTATGATCATAAATGGTAAATGTTTTTATACTCAGATCTTTGATTAATGTGTTATGAAACAGGCATATTTTCATTACTGTGTTCTTTGGCTAATGAGTGAATCAATGTTCAGTATATCACCTTTGCATGCTGTTTTAGGCAAATGATACAGCAGCAGGGATCGAGACAAAGAAAATACAATTTTAGCCCTGAAGAGAACTGAATTCTTATGGTAACCCTTAGGACATACAACAAACACCTGTTTTGGAAAAGGGGGATCCAAAAAAGCCATGGAGTCAAAGACCACGAACCAAACTGTTATGGATGTAAATGCTGTTGGTGGCAGGAGCTGCACATTAACATAGTGCAAGTAGAGGGCCAATGATATGGTAGGATGTGCCAGAGCAAAGGAGGGGCAGAATGCGATTGTCTATAGCACTACTGGGGAGGATCTCAAACACTTACTTTATCATCTGATAAGGAATACCACCCCTTCATTCAGAGATGACTATGAAACAGATGACAATGGCATTACTATAATCAGAGGTGGTGTGGATACTAGCTACTACAAATATCTGTACTTGGTTTGACCACCATAACATATTTATTTACAGAAATGATTGCTCAAGTGAACTGATTACATGTAACACTTGACAATCACTGTTAAAAAGAGAACTCTCCACTTTTGTGCAAAATGACTGTCCTCTACGTCTCATTACACAACAAAGGGTAATGTAGTCCAGTATTTGAGCAGTAATAAAATTGATTAATTCTTTACAGGATCAGCAGGAGAAATGACCAGTTCCACTATACCAGCAAATTTAAAAGACAGCAGTAGAAACACTGCTGCTGCTGCTGATGATATAGTTATATTTATGAGCCACTCTGAAGAAAGTGGCACACAATCATCAAGTTTACTGGCAAGAACACAAACCCCAAAATATGTTAATAACTCTGCAGGAAGTGACAGTGCATGTCAGAGTCAAGTATATAGAGACATTACACTACAGCATGTAAAAGGAGAAGACCCAATTGTATCAACACCAATGTCTCTAGAGCCACATGAGCACATTTTACATGATGGCAGAATTTCAGAGGTAACAGTGTTTACTGTGAGACTTTTACAAAGGGGTGCAAGGTGCAGGCATATTTCACAGCTACTTCACGAAACATTTAATGCACTGGCTGCCCAGCAGCAAACATGTCATTACATTGTTAAGGCTCAGTGCACTGCCACAGAGAGTCCACTAGAACTGGTCAGAGTCCTCCATGGAGCACATAAGGATTTCCAGCACTTCACTGAAATGGAAGAGAGTGGGGATAATGCCATGATTACATTGCTCCACAGTATGGTGAGATACCAAGCATTCATGTCGGCCTCCCTTCGTACACTAGTGCAGATTTACCTAACTGTAATAGGAGTCAGTGTTATAAGGAGAAGAGGGCAGGATACTGTCTGAACATATGGGAGCATGTCCTATCAGATTACAAATGCTTCTCAAGATTGTAATGGAAATATTAGGGGGAACAAATACAATTTAATTCCTGCAGACCATACCAATGTTCAGCAGAACTTCTCATTCAAGGTCTTAGTCCTGCAGCACTGTGAGGTCAGTGTCTGTATGATCATCTGCATCAACTAGATCACATCATTGCAGCAAGTTACCATCCAGCTCACATGACAGCCCCTCACGGAGATCACTTGCACCTTCACCTACTCTATCTTTAGGTGATATCATGTATGACACATTTGACCTTGACTTAATATGACTCGGGCTAGACATTGCAGGTACTTAATATATGAAAAGTAGCATTTGACTGCCATGACTGTCAATACACTGATGTCAATGTTTAACTTCAAAGGCAGTGTGTCAAAAAAACTAATAATAAAAACTGTCTTTCGGCTTTTCCCGGTTAGGGGTCGCTACAGCAGAACTCCGGTCCGCTAATGATTGGCAGTAGATTTTTACGTGCTGGCTTGCTGGGCCTAACGCACAACCTTCAACGAAGGAACGCCCATTCACGCATGTCAACACACAGAAGACGCTCTAACTAATAAACTGCAGAGCATGTGCATGCACAATGTAACCCAATATTAAGAGATGCTCCATATGCTTGTATTTTATTTCATTAATGATAGTACTTACAATTAGAGAAAATAATCTGGAAATAAAGACCGAGGGCATAACATGCAAATTACAATGTTTAACACCATTAAGGGCCATCCATTATCAGGAGTTTCAGTTTAGTAATGTTAAAGCTGATAACTACACAGAACATAAACCAAACAATACACACTATTAAGAGAATAATATACACCTGAGGAAAAAAACATTTTATGAGTATTCTGCCATTTACACAAGCACTGTTGTCACTTCCCCATCAGCACTGCACAAATTACGATTTCTATTTCTAATGATGTACCTTGCTGCTTGACACAATAAGTTATTCTGGCATGCATCTCTTTAAGAGAAAATAGCAAATTATTTCTAATATGTCATAGTTAAAACTGAGGAAACACTGCATAATAAAAAAGCATGTGATTTTCCATTCCACAGCAAGGTAGAAAGACATGTTAAATACAAGTTTAGAGACTATAATACTTACAGTATGGTGAAATCCAAGCAGTCAAATAGTGAATTCACACTTTTTAAATAAATTTAACATTTCAGTAGATTCACTATGTGCATACCTAAGTTCATACCCTAAGCAAAATTTCTTCTGCAAAACACTTAAAAATGTAAATATTTCTTATATGATGCCTTATGAGATCACTGAACTAGTGTCTGTGAGCAGCAGGCATAACTATTATAAACAATATGAGTGCCTGTATGCATCAGTTATACTTTATCTGCTTTTTGAAAGAAAGAAAACACTAAACTGAATGTCATACTCCATAGTTTTGGGCTACAAACCTCTTCTTTACCTGTGCAGTCATTTACTGTAAACAAGCCTGCCACATGAGGTCCATTCTTACTGCTGCCAGCTGGCCATCATTAATTATAGTAGGACCAGCACTGGGAGCTTAAGTACAATGCCCTTTTGGTATGCACCTATCCAGGCATATCCAACAACTGGAATGTCCACAGAGGCTCCTCACTAAAAGAATACATGGCATAAGTAATATGTCCTTTGCAGACCACCTAAAGGCCCTATCCCTGTAATCTGTCTCCTAAAGTTTAAGGGGAGATCTATACCTGGCATACAGAGCATTGTCAGACCCCACTCTGATGGACCTCCTACATATCCACAAAACAAACAGTACCAGAATTACCCATTATAAAGACTTAAATTTTGCCTGTGATACAAATAGGACCTGCTGGAGAGATAGGTATGTATCACAGAGAATACCTGGTCTGTGGTACAGGCTCCCCATCCATGTGAAGCAGAGTTCCTCCCTAATCCAATTCCAGTGCAACTTGGACAACTGGATGAGAAACCAGAAATTCATCCCTGGCTTGGCATCTATGTCTCTGATGCAAACAGATAACCTGTAAATGGTTCATCTCCTAGGCCTAAGCTTACACTTTTCAAGGGTATCAGAATTCGTCAGAGATTTGGGATGCATGATTAGGCATAAAAAGGCCCTTGAGGTCATTAGCCTAGTAAACACCTATGAAACTATGAACCTATGAGCTGCTCAAGTATCATCAATGGAGACCACTGGTAAATACCGAATGTGTCCCCAGTTTGACTCTGCATGCTCCATGTGGCAAGTATACTGAGGGCTATATATAGCCAAGCATTGCACCCAGTATCCCCGAGAGAGCCATACATGCTCACCAAGACTCTTAGAATCTCCCTGCCTAGTCTGAACCTGAAAGGATTTCCTGATTATCAAAATTATGATGAGGTATTCTCTGTCTACATCTTCATCTTCTTGATTGGTGAGCATCGCTGGGTGCAAGTGGTTCCAGCTAAGCCACGACAAGCATTTAATTCTGGGAAATAGCAATTCTATCAAGGAAGAGCATCTTCACCAACTGCATATTAGATAGTAAAGGTGTGATTCTGATTTTTATAATGTATCTGTGAATGGTGCAAAAAGGGTCACAAATCTGATTATGAATCTAAAACAGATGGGAAAAGAGCTAATTCACATCCATCCACAACCCCTTTTTACCTATTTTTGCATATGGAGTTGGGGTGTTACTTTAACAGTGACAATAGTCTATAGCCAAGGTTTACACACTCGGGTGGCTAGCCTTGCCGTGGTAGTTCTTTCACACCACACACTCATGCACTCACACCTATGGCCAATTTAGAGTGTCCAATCCACCTACTACATGTCTTTGGAATGTAGCAGGAAACCAGAGCACGTGAAGGAAAGCCACATGGACACAGGGTGGACATGCAGACTCTGCACGGGAAGCAACCCAAATGAGAATTGAATCAGGGAATCTCTTGCTGTGAGGCAACAACACTATCCACTGTGCCACTGTGCCACCCAGCTAATTAGCATATTAGGCTTTATATCATTCCTTATTATTATCTGATTGTTACTTTATTTGCTTAAGTTCATTCATGGCCATCGCATGTTAGTTTAAATGGCCTCCAGGAATCCCACATTGAATACACTTATGTGTGATTTGTGCCAATTGCCTTAATGTGTTCATGCAGTAACTATGAATACCACCTCAAGTGTTTCTATTTGTTTTCTACATGTTGTTCTGCTCATGAAGGGAGACAAAGTTAAATGTATATTTTCTATTATGCTTTCAGCTGCACGATCACACACACACAGACACAGGCACATACACACACACACACACACACACACACACACACACACACACACACACACACACACACACACATGCACACACACACACACACACACACACACACACACACACACACACACACACACACACACACATACACACATGGGTCTACTTCAGTAGAATGACTGCTTACTTATTCGACGCCCAGTTGGCTGAGATGAGAAGACTGACACCTTCACAAGATGGGCATCCGGAAGACCAATGTTTCATGTGAGGTAAGTAACCGCTTGGCCATCCTGTTGAACTTTGACCCTTACCCCCTGCAGTAGTGCTTTCTTGGAGTTGGTATATTTAGTTAGGGGGGTGTGGGGGGCAAAGCCCCCCCCCCCCACATCAGTGGGTTTAGTTTTGCTTAGTTTAGTTACTTTAATTGGGATGGCCAAGAGGTGACTTACCTCAGAATGAAATGTCATTCTTCCAGATGTCAGTCTTGTGAAAGTGTCGGTCTTCTCATCTTGGGCAACTGGGTGTTGAGTAAGTAAGTGGTCGGTCTACTAAAGTAGAGCCATACACACACATGCTGGCATGCATCAATTCATATACACCCACACTCACAAACACTTAAACACACCAAACAAGATGGCTTAGCACCCGGTAGCTATTTGCTACTTTACTAGATTATTTTCCTTCTTTAGAAGCCTAATCTGAAGGATGGCCATGGTGGTGCAGTGGTTAGCATTGCCACCTCACAGCAAGAGGTTCTCTGGTTCAATCCTCAGCTGGGGTGCCTTCTGTGCAGAGTCTGCATGTCCTCCCTGTGGTCGCGTGGGTTTCCTCCGGGTGCTCTGGTTTCCTCCCACATCCCAAAGACATGCTGCAGGTGGATTGGATACTCTAAATTGGCACTAGGTGTGAGTGTGTGTGTGTGTGTGTGTGCCTTCTGTGCAAGGTTGGGTGCTGGGCTGGCAACTCGACACCGTAAAGCTACACTGACAATCATGAGCAGACAAGGTGATCCACTGTGGCGACCCCTAATCGGGAAAAAGCCAGAAGAAGAAGCCTAGTCTGAAGCTTTTAAAACTTGTTTCAAGTCTGCATTTTAAAATTTGCAGTCCAAATCCAGTTGAAAATATGTTTTGTCAAACAATACTGAATGTCTTACTTACTCAAGTCCAGTTAATAAATAGTCTAAGATTAGCATTGTTGGCTTGATTTGTTGCCTTCCTTGCCCACTTCTGATGTAGAACACATTAATCATTCCAATCAAATTATTTATGGGATCACTGACCTCAAGACAGCACCTGCACTAGAAAAGACTCCTGCTGTATGCTGTCAGTTTGAAGGGCAAACTTCTAGAACTATGATTGCTATAATAAATTTGAATGTCATTTTAATCAGCATAGTATCATATTTGTTATATGCCTTTGTCTCACCTTGCAACTATAAGGTGTATCCTATGATTATATTAAAGTTGTATTTAAACACTGTATTGATTCCAATAGGTCAGCCAGATAGCCTTGTATCTCCTTTCTCAAATGCCACAACTAAGAGAATAAATTCGGCCTAAAACATCTATAAACAGATAATGTACAAAAAACATTATAAGGGTGGTGGCAGAGACTGCGAGAATTTATCATCTGTATGTTTTAAGCATTTTGTAATCTTTATAGTCTTCACAGATTAACAAAGAACTGCAGCATACTATCAGCTCCTTAATTCAAATACTTTATGCTAGTTATACTCTTTATATGCTTTACAGATCCTCAAAGAGCTGACGTAAAACCCCACCCTACCCACGGAAGTTGATTTATTTTACCTGTGACTGATTAATTAGTACAAAATATTATTCTATTTTTACTTACTCCTGTTAATTAATCTCCAGTCAAATATATAAGTCTATGCTAGGGGGAGCATTCATAAATAAAACCAGATGGAACAACATGACTAGTGTATTCAATAAAATTAAAATGAAAATAACACAGGTAATTAAAAACAATTTCTAATAAACTGTAAGCTGTTTCGTGCTTTTGATACAATTCTCAGACTTTATCAAAAAATAAGTCAAACGTAGTCACAGCTTTAGAATACAATTTGCAACAGGTCACATGAACCAACACATACCAATAACAGACATAAAACACATAAAATGCATCAGCAATTGTTAAAATAGCTTATCAATAAGTAATGCCATATTTTGCTTGCATTTGAATTGTTTATAAACTAAAGGGAACCTAAGAACCACAGCTGACTAGTTAAATAATACATACATATATATATATATATATATATATATATATATATATATATATATATATATATAATGATAGAAAACAAAGCTATACAAATGAGAAAGCACTCTATTCTCCAAGGTATATAATAAGAAATGTCCATATACTAGATTAATAATCAAATGTATTAGAAGGAAAAATTGTGAGTAAAAATTAATAAAAAGGTGAATAACTATATTCATAGATAAGTAAACCAAGGTCCTGAAGAATATTACTTCTGGATCTTGTTCTTAGTTCACACATAGAGTATAATTCGGAAAGGTTACCTTGAGGGTGAAGCCTGTTTTGTGCCAAAGCCACATAAAACACAAATGACTACAGCAGATTGTCCCGTGACCTTTTTTCTTGAATATAACCACCATTTGTGAACCACAAAAAACTGTCATGCAGTGGCAGTATATTCTTTCTACTGGGTGGCATAAAGAAGCAACCTAACCCCCCAGTTGGCCTTGTCCATGTTCAAACTGCTTGGCACTTGTAGCTACAGCAGTACAGATTCTTCACCTACTCATACTTCTCCACTTCAACAAAATAATTTCTAAAGGCCAAGGAATGTAGGGGTGAGAGCAAACGGGGAGTATCTGCCCTGCATCAACAAACCTAATGGAACTGGGCAGGAAAGTGGCCATTCCCTCGCTGCTTCACCAAAATGCAAACAAACATTCTGTGCTTAAATAGCCTGACATGCCCCCAAACTCATGAATCTGGAACAAAAAGCTCCTCCACTGTGAAAGGCATTTACCCCTTAAAGAAAACATTTTTGATTTACAGACAGTCCTACTATAGTACTGTACTATGAAAAAGTGCAGCACCATGTTGCGTGGTCTCTGTGGCCTACCTCAAATGCTAATAAGGTATTCTGGGGAGTGGCCTTCCTCAAATACTAATGAGGCATTCTGGGGGAGGGGCCTGTGCTAATTAGCCATGTGCTATCACACTGAAAATGCCTGTGGTGACACATTTGCACAGCCAAGTGATTCAGAGAAATTGCATTTGTGACAGATGATGTCACACCTGCATACTGTGTAGACTTACGGGCAAATCCTGAAATTTTGGGAAGAACAATAGAACCAGGGGTAATCGTTATAATATTGTGCCCTAAAGTCAGTTAAAACACTAAAAGGAGGACAAGTTATTCAGCACAAAAGATCTGAGGCAGGGTGAACACAAGATATCAGAGATACTTTTTTATATTATGCCCAAAAAGTACTTAAAAAGGTTCATATCTTCTACCCATGGCACTCATAAATAGATCTGCAACTGAGTTTTACTTCTGTATACTACCATTAGACACCAGGGGCACTTTCACATATTACCTTAAGTCTTGAAAAAAAAAAGTTAAAAGTAAAAGGTGAGGCACACAATGCAGTTACTGAGCAGTGTTATTCCTTTTCAGCACTTAACAGGAAGTATGCTGTCAATATTACCTTACGTTTTTGAAAAAAATGAGTTAAAGTAAATGGGGAGTGGCATTTTAAATCCTACACGTTTGACACAGAAAGTGGCTTGTCAACCCAGACATTTAACCCTCTATACTAACTAAGGGGTTTGTAGTGTAGTGTATTTTTACTTTATAAGAAGTATGAAACTCTATCATTTCTGGCCTTATTCACTGGCTGCATCATTCCATAAGTTACAATGGACAGGGCACGTATAAAGTACAACATCAGGACAATTCTGATTTTAAACTATTACTTGGTCTCAATGAAAATGCTACTAGAGCAGATCTAACATCACAATGCATTTTCAGAACAATAAGAAGACTGAAACTAATGTCTGGCACTATTGACTAACGGTACGGATCTGTTATTTATGGGAGCATTGACAAAAATAAGAAGATTCATTATAGTTGTTCTTTCTGCTCATGGGCACGTAAGAGGTATGTTTCTGTGTGAGTGTGTGTGTGTGTGAGTGTGTGTGTGTGTGTGTGTGTGTGTGTGTGTGTGTGTGTGTGTGTGTGTGTGTGTGTGTGTGTCTGTCAATTTTGCATGTGTGTGGGAGACTGAATTGAGGATGCTTCTGTCAACATGATGCATAAGCCACCTGAGGCGCTTACAGCAGAAAAATGCTGATTTGATGTCATGTTAACAAGAGGCGATTCAGAGACAAGCAATTTAATTGTTAATGAAGTCTTTCTTCATTGCAGATAACATGTTTCTGAACCACATATTCCTTCATCATGGAAACAGTCTCTTTTGGCTGTGTTTCAGCTACATGGCTTCTGACTGCATGACATTTTTACTTTTTAAGTCTTTGTGGTTACATTCAGACAAATAAAGCTAAATCCCATAGCTTTGAAACAATTGATGTCCATTAGGGTCATTTGCACATATCCCGTCTGCCTCCACTACAGGAGGTTTAAGGTATCACACAGTGAAAACTCTAGCCAGGCTGGGTTTTCTTGCACTTTTGACTGAATAGTTTTTCTTTATAACATTTTCACCTCTCATATCCTGGTATGTATGGCCAGCAGTCATGAGGACACATTCCCTGAAGACAGGACAGTTGGTACTATCATACAACAAGACATAATTATTTTTAAATAATTGAAGTTACACAAGATGTTTCAGAAAATGCAGGGAGTATTCAGACTTGAATATCAAATTCACAGGTTACTCCTTGAACAAACCATTCCATCTCTAAATTTGAATTCAAATGTACACAGACCCTATGCAAACCCTTAGTTAGCTGGGAGTAGTTGTTTAAAAGTATGAAGACATTATTTCCCCCCACTGCCACAAACTTGTTATTCTTTCACAGAAGATCTATATATCCTTCTCCACTAGAGTTATTTGTTAAAAATGTAAACTCCAGTAGACAAAAAAACAAACAAAACATTTTTAGGTGTTGGTTCTTGGCTTTGCAAGTGGCTTGTTCAAAGTCATACACTTTAAAAATGAATAGCAGTCGAACCAAACCCTTTCACAAAAGATACTTCTAACCTAACAATCTATACTCACGGCTAGATTTACAATATATCCGTGTTAAGAGAGAGGTCCAGCAGAGGAAATGCTATTCAGAAATTCATCTTCACTCCATTAATTTTTAGCACCAGAGTAAAACCTCTGACTCAGTATGTTTTACATGTTGGCAGCTTACATTGTATAAATATGCACTAGATTCTCTTTTGGCTTCTCCCATTATAGGTCACGACAGTGGATCACCAGTCCATAGATTAATTGGCAGTGAAATTTTTATGGTGTCGTGTTGCCAGCCTGGCACCCAACCTTCACAGAAGGCACACACACACGCACCTATTGCATGTCTTTAAAACTCATTCAATCACAGGGAGGACATGCACACTCTTCACAGAAGGCACTCCAGCCAAGAATAGAAATGGAGAACCTCTTGCTGTGAGGCAACAATGCTAACCCCTGCACCACCATGGCCAACATAATGAAAATAAAGTAATATTATTTATGGAGAAAATAATTCACTTTATAACACAACCAGAGCAATTATTTTCCAGATATCTGTAATGACCAATAAATTTAATTAAAACATGTATTGAGTAAAATCATCTGTTACAGTAACAGTGGCTTAGTTTCAAATTAGAGGTCGGATAGCACTTCTGATACCTTAGAATGATTGTAATCTAAAATAATTATGCATGCATCTAACAAGTATTGAATCTATAGGGTGGCAACCTTGTTAGCATTAGTATCTTTGTAATATCTTAGTAATGTTTTGTATTGTAAAATAAATTATCAGTGCCATACATATTGCTGCTTGTTTGTATGGGAACATACAATGACCATGAAAAATTCATGTATACTGTCTCACTACAGAGCAAGAGACAGAATGACAATATTATAGGAAAACAATTGTACTTTAAAAGGACATTTGTCAGAAATGAGTGTTTCCTGTATTAGAAGCCTCATACAATTTTCATGGAAGGGACTTCACTACCCCCCCCCCACACACACACACACACACACACACGCACACACACACTACTTAGGTTACCGTTATTTGCAGAAAAGGCAGATATTTTGTTTTTTGCACAACAAAAATCAAGCACTTGCATTTCTTCAAATTTCAGTAAATTTACAGAAAATTAATCCAAGGAGGAGACGCCACTCCTTAAACACACTGGTACTTATCATAAGGACCTCTCAGGTCATCATTATTTAAAAAAGTCAAATATCTGCTTTTTTGTACATCAAAGATTCAGTGCTGCAGCTTCTACTTGTTTCACCAAATTTATGGAAAACTCTCATTATCAAATTACAATTGTTCCAATATCTCTGACTTAGACACCTTTGTTTCACAAAGTGCAAATTTTTGTATTACCATAAATTTAACCTCATTATTAGGAGACTGAAATTCCTATCTTAATTTAATATACCTCAAGAGTCAGGTTATTACTGCAACCATTACTTGGTAAGTGTTGATAATGCAGTTTAAATCCATACCAAGTTAATAAAGGATTATAATTTTTTCCAAGAAACAGCATCAGTGCTACTATTTGGGAATTTGCTTAGTTACATATAGGGGATAAAGACTTAGCCAAAATGATTAAAGCTCAGCTGGCGACCTTGCATACCTCTCAACATCTTAAAACAGGGATCTGGACAAAGCCAAAAAAAACTGGGGGATAAAGGCCCACAAATAGGGACAATTTTTTAAACATTACTCTTACAGACTTAGAAAGCTGATAGAATTTTGCATTAGCATGAATTTTTATAAAAGATATGAATTCTAAAACTCAAATGTCTGTCATTATTTTCTGACTTCAGTCCTTAATGATTTGACAATATTAGTCAGAAAAGCACAATTTTGGAAGAAACAGACCAAAAATATGAGGCAAAATCTGAACATTCTATGAAAATCTGGACAAGATGAGAGGTATATAACCTTGGTACTGAAGGAACAGACTAGAAAAAGAGTGAGTGATAGACTAATACAGGCTCGCCTATCCTTGGTAGTGGTGGTGTTGGGGAGAGGCTGGGATACAGCCTTTGCTGCTAGTGCCATCCACTGGATGAAAGGTGTCACAGCAGTCAGCATACAGCACTGCTGTGTGTAAACACCAAGCAGTAAGATCATGCCTATTGTTTCAGTTTGACAAATGCATCGATGTGCACATGGCTATGTGTGCATGTACAGCTGGATCATGTATAGGTCAAGTTGTTGCGTCAGAAGGTGGGTCTAGTATTAGCAAAAATACATTGAGGTCTGTCTGTATGAGTGAAGGTCTTTCACCCAAAAAAGAATGAATAAACCAATCAGCAAAAGGAGGGATAATGGGCAATCCTCAGAAAAGGGAAATAAATTATGGAATTGCATTAATGGCAGACACAACTTGCATTGATATTTTTAGATCCTTTCCACTTTGTTGATAATGTATTATTATTGTTATTATTATTATTATTGTTTATTTATTTTTTTATATAAAGCTGCTGTAAAGTAGTAGCCTGCATTTCTATGTTAATTATATTAGATAAGCTTACTAAATTAATACAATTATACATGTTTTAATTTGGGAGATTTGGAGCAGAAGTTCACCATTGTTAAGTATTCTGTCATTAATGAGAGTATCTAGTACATCTCTCATTACCTCCTTTTCTGAATATAAAGGACAAAACTAAAAATAATGAGAAGACATGCTGTCCACATCAGAGAACTTCTACAATATTATTTTGGCTCACTTGCAAAGTATGATTTGTATTAACATTTTTTTTTCCTATTAAAAAATGAGGAACATTTTTAGTACCTCAGATGCACAGTCACAAAAATCCCAACTTTTATACAAATATAGTAAAGTTGTCTGGCAAAATTAAGCAGAGTTAAGAAGTGTATATTTTCAAAATGTGAACAAACAAGCTCAAACTATTATTTTGGTATAGATCTCACTTTAATGGCAGAAGGTTGACATATGAGTATTTGTAATAAGAACTAACAGCATTAATAATGAACCTATAATGAAACATAAATAATCTAAACTAATTGCACCATAGCCCTACAGCCCACATATACTAACTTTGAGATTTGTAAATCCTCTCAAATACCTCTCATTCTTGATCTTTGTACACAAATCAAAGTGCACATTTCTGAAGGCACACTAGAGTGTTCATCACAAATAACTAACAATTAATCATACTATCCTTTATTCAGTAGTTATGGAAGTATTATCACTGAAAGAAATTAAGAGTATGCAAATCATCTATTGTCTACATTCAGTTACCTGTTATATTATGACCATCATACAACACACAGCAGCGATCAGCCAGTTGTCAGTCAAGTGTGGCCACAGGTGAAGTTTAAATAAACATCAAGGAAAAGACCCAGCTGCACAAGCATGTAGGAGAGTTCAATAGTTTACCCAAACTGCACTTAATTCTAAAGACTGTGTAGAAATGCATATTTTTTTTTATTATAACAGCATTTGGTTATAACCACCTAATAATCCTGCAGATCTAAAAAATGATGTCAATTTATTCTACAACCCTAGAATCAGTTTCCTGGTAGATGTGAGATGATGACTTGACACTAGAGATGACTCTGAAGATGTGGGTCAGGAGTACATACTGGCTACCATGCATACTCTATATAGCATCCCTTAAAGGCACTTGAAAACAACAACAACAGCAAGATGGATCACAAAACCATTAGACAACAGGGACAATATAAATAGTGTATCTTAATGGCCCCAAAAAGGATTCCTACCCTGTTCCCTTCCAACTCCCTTAGGGGATATCAGTCCAGTGGATATGAGGGATATACTGTGAATAACAAATAAGAAGTAGGGGAAAAAGGTAAGGGAGCTGGGCTTAAAAATCTGCAGCCTTGCCAAAGGAAATGTCAGCATTAAACTGCTATACTATTAAGCTAGTGCAGCAAGTTTCTTTTCTTTATCTTATAATATGGATCTCAAAGACATTATTCAATACCTGCAACAGCTGATGAGTTACAAAGGAGAGGGACAGAGAACATAAAGCATGTCTCTCAACCTTATAGCACAAGAAATTTTGACAAAGCTAAAATTAATGCTGGAGCAAAGACATAATCAGAGACAAATTTTAATTATCTCTTTTACAATCTTAGGAAGTCACTAGAATAACAACTTTTGCAATAGGATGCATTTACTCATGGATATGTAG
Source organism: Protopterus annectens (assembly GCF_019279795.1). Taxonomy (NCBI): domain Eukaryota; kingdom Metazoa; phylum Chordata; order Ceratodontiformes; family Protopteridae; genus Protopterus; species Protopterus annectens. The sequence continues at coordinate 946,021,992 of NC_056744.1, read as the reverse complement.
TCTGAAATTCTAATCTCTGGCATTAATGGCTGACTGTGATCTTCAATGATTTATCAAGGCAGGAAAAAGGAGACAGGGATGTTCTGACAACACAGTGACAGGCATGAGCTATGTAGTGTATGTGAGTGTGTATGTTCTTTACTATATGTATGTGTGTGGGAGAGTGAATAAGGGTGGCACCTGTGCTAAAGCGATGCATTTGGTACCAGTCTAAACTACCAAAGGAAGTGCTGATTAGCATTTGATATATTTAATGGTGCTTCAGAGAAATGCAGATTAGCTGATAATGAGTTATTTCCATATTTCAGCTAATGGGTCATTGCATATGATGCTGCCACACATACCTCTCATCTTGCAGACACTGAAAACAGGCACAAAAGCTCTTAAAAAGTATGTAAATCCAGCCAAAACTCTGGGGTACCTAAACAGCATTAAATCTAAATCCCTAATACCACACAACTCCTCCCACTTCTAATTGAACTGTGCAATATTACTCAGAAACAGAAGCTTAAAGAATAAACAAAAGTTGCAACTATATAGGCCTATTATCAAGGTACAGTACAAAATCTGTACATTTTACTAAGACATTACAAAAAACTACCTCACTCATTTACTTTTATTTCTGAAAAAGGAGATGTAAAATGTGGGTTCTCTTTCTTTAAATTATTGGTGCCACTAGTATTTTGGACATGAAATCTGGTTTCCTGTGTACTAAACAGCTTCAGAATTGTGATCATGTGAGGAGGGATTGAGAAAATCTTGTGGAGTTGTAAATCAGATTGGTAGATCTTTTTATTTAATTTGCTTAGTATCAAATGGTTGCAATCCAACTTAAAAAAAAACAAAAAAAACAAGGGTTCTATCCTTTAAACTTATATTAAAATTATTCTTCTGCCCAAAATCTGCTAACTATTTTCAAATATACTCAATGTTCTTAGGTTCATAGGTTCATAGGTTCATACTAGGCTATCTGCCCGAGGGCATTTACAAGCCTAGCCCATAGTTTTGTGGCTTACGCCACCCCTTTAGTATGGGGAACTATACCCATTATTTTGCTGTGCCTCTGTTGAGCAGTGACACTGAGGTAATCCCTGGGGTATATCTGCGATCTCCCATCCATTGGTCAAGATTTCTCTTGAACAAGGCCAGCGAGGTGCTCTGCCTCACATATACCGGGATTTTATTCCACAGCATAGGGAGTCTTTGGGTGATGAATCTATCCCTCCAGCACGTCCTATTAATAGCCGTGTCGAGGTTTAAGTCTCCGCCCTTGTGGCTCTGATGGATCTAGATTTTTGAGGTGAAGCATATTCATCAAATCTGGGTTTGACATGGCCTTGTATGTTAGGCAAAGGTCACCTCTGAGCAAGCGTAGCGACTGAATAGAGCTGGAGTTCTTTCAGTCGGGCAGCATAGGACAGATGTTTGAGACCCTTTATCCTTTTGGTGAGGAACTTTTGTGGCCTCTCCAGCTGCTGCAAGTGTCGGGTCAGATACATTCCGAATGGGGCATTGTACTCAATCATTGGTCTGATGAGTGATGAGTATAGGGAGACTATGACCTCCCTTGATCTAGATGAGAATCCCTTCATGATAAGGTGGGCAATGTAGAAGGTCTTCCTAACTACTTTAGCTACATGGGTGTCGAATGACAGACTACTATCAACCTGGGTCCCCAGGTCCCTGATAACTTCTTCTGTGCTCAGTGGATTGCCACCTATTTGGTAGCTAGGGGTAACCTTGTTTTTCCCGAAGGGTATGACTATGCATTTTTTGGCATTTAACTTTAGGCCATGGCTCTGGCACCAGTTATCCGTTTCTGTGAGACCCTTCTGAAGGATATCTGTGTCAGATGTGTTTTCTACTATGGCGCCCAGTTTGCAGTCATCTGCAAACTTTGTCAGCCATAACCCTCCTGTGTTTGCTTGTACTTCGGAAAAGTAGATGTAAAACAAGAGTGGGCCCAGGACTGAGCCCTGTGGTACACCACTTGTGACAGGCTTTGAGTCTGACATGGCGCCAGCAACTCTGACCCTGTGGGTTCTGTCACTCAGCCAGTTTGCAACCCATCTTGTGATGTATGGGTCAACATTTAAGCTGATGAGTTTTTCAATGATACCCGAGTGGGGTATTGTATCGAAGGCCTTCGCCAGATCGAGGTAGGCTGTATGGACTGCCTTTCCTCATCAATGGCTTTGGTGACTGTTTCAAAAGTCAACCAAGTTTAGAAGGCATGATCTGCCTTTGACAAAGCCAAACTGGGATGGATCCAAAGTCTGCAAATTCCCTATGTCTTTATTTATGAGGTCCATTATGATCCTCTCCATGGCTTTGCAGATAAGGCTTGTCAAGCTAATGGGCGGTAATTTCCAGGGTCGGTGGAGGCACCGCCTTTGTGAAGTGGGACCACAGTTGCAGTGCGCCACTCCTGGGTGCGTATCCAGAGGTAAGACTATGATTAAACAGCTGTCCTAGCTGTGGGTTTAATTCCTCGTTGAGTTCGTGGAGCACACAGCCGGGGACACCATCAGGTCCCATGGATGCTGTGTTTTTTGCTTTGGAGAGAGCAGTTCTCACTTGGGCGTTGGAGATGTTTGGGGGGCTGCAATCGCTTGGTATAGATATCTCTCCTTTTGGGGAGGGGAGAAGTTTGCACTGAACCTGTCAGCCAGTATGTTGGCAATGTCTGTAGGATCAGTAATCTTCACATCATTTTGAACTAGTTCTGAGCATATCTGGGCGTTTCCTTCCAGGTTTCTAACATAGCTAAAGAAGGCCTTATGATTGTCTTTTGAGTCTTTAGCTATTTTTCTCTCAAAATTTGCTTTGGATGATTTTATGAGAGCTCTTAGTTTTTTACTTATAGTGATCAAGGGTGTCTTACCTTTTAAGGATTTTGCTCTATCTTGTAGTAGCTTCCTCCTTTTGTTGTAGAGTTTGTTTATGGCTGGGGTCCACCAGACTGGACGCTTGCCTTTGGTACAAAGAGTCTTTGTTTTGCTTGGGATTGCCTTATCCAGGCAGTCCTGCAGGTGCTGGTAGAAGGCATTTGTAAGTGATTCAGCGGCTTGAGTACTGTTTTCCGCTCGGGGCCTTAAAGGAGACCACACTAGTCTTTAGAAGTGTGAAGTCGGCTTCGAGAAGTTCTTTACTGTGGTCTTTTTATTTCAGGTGGGGGTGGGATGAGGACCTCCAGCGAGATTAGTTTGTGATCTGATCTCACCAGTGAGGGGTATACTTCGGTGTTGAACATTGTGCTCCCATGTTCGTGATGATGAGATCAAGTATGTTTTCTCCTCTTGTGGGGATGGTGACTAGTTGTTCCATGGCATTTGAGTTTATGAATTCCAGGAACTTTTGGGCTAGGGTGTTTGGGCTTGAGTAGTGTTCCCAGTCTATATTAGGGTAATTGAAGTCACCTAGTATGATGGTGTTTGGTGATACATTTATCCCCTCTAGTGTTTTCAGGAAGGCCATGTGAGGTTCCTGAGTTTGTGAGGGTGGCCTGTAACATGCTACAATTTGCAGAGCAGTCTTGCCTATGGTTAATTGCACCTGGATGGTCTCCGATGCATAGTGCGTTGCCACCAGTCTTGAGGTGTGGGTGTCTTTGATGAATATGGATACCACACCTCCTTTCTTGGTATTGTCCGGATTTTGGGGCCGGAACGCATGATAAGAGGTAAAACCTGATAGTGCTGGGGTGCTCTCAGGAGCCTTGAACCAGGTTTCTGTCACTGCACAGACATCGATGTTCTCCATACTGAGAAGGGCCTCGAGTGCGTGCATTTTGAGATTTAGACTTCTGGCATTGAGCAGCATTACCCTTAGTTTTTTTCCTTTTTTGTGTTCTAGGGTGGTAGGTTTAGAATTTGAGCCTTGCCTAAAAAAGGCACTATTGGGGTGGCAAGAGCCTTTGCCAATATCCGGAATCCCAGGGGTGACAGGTGCAAGCCGTCCCTTGCGAAGCAGCGTGGCTTGTCCAGCATGTCATCCCTCTTATGAGATACTATTTTTGTACCTATATTTGTGCTTGGAGCCATCTGCACTCAATTATATTCCTTATATGTATCGTATATGTATATTATTATTATGTTTCCTTAGATGCTGCTTAATTCTCTATGGAATTGTATTGTTTACTGGAGCTTTTCGTCCCAGGCCTCCACTGAAAATGGACCTGTGCCTAGTCGGACTTTCCCGGTTAACAAATATAAAATAAAATAAAAATAAAATAAAATCACATAAAGGTGTAAATTATGCCTGAAAATAGGCATGCACCTCTAAAATAGCTAAGCTGGAGAGGTCTTGTACTGCACTGCAGAAACAAGGCCTTTTTACCACAGTCCTTAATGCAAATGTTAGGATTTTTTCCTGAAGAATGCTCAAACCATTTTACTACTTAATTTAAAAGATGATTATGACTAGATGGCACACAAACCAATTAGAATAATCCTTAAGTATCAGAAATCCTTAAGTATGAGAAGATCCAGAAATTCAGACATTATATGAAAGAGCATAAGGTAAATATGATCAATGAATTCAACAGCAACACATCCAAACCATTTTCAGTTATGCACATTAGAAAAAGTACATCAAAATCCTAGAAATGTTTTGTATTACAAGTAGTCCAGTTTAATTTCAATGTACCTGTTTTTAATAGTTTTATGGAACAATGTTCACTTTTCATTTTTTCAGATCGATGTATGATTCATGTGTTTAGCTTCTGGAAAATACTAAACGGGAAATTTTAAAATAAAACTAGCCTCTATCTGAAAGTCATGAAGAAATGAGTGATATGAATTAGATGGTTATATGGCAGGATATCATGTCTGTTAGATGTGGCAGAGGGTCAAGGCTGTGGGTGTCATTCCTGTGGTACAGAGTTTGATTCCATCAGCCCTCATTTGTCTACTGTGTGACCTTGAGCAAGTTACTTGCCTAGACATTCCTGGGTCATCTCTGAAAAGGGACTGTGTGTCCAGTGAGCTTACGTGGTTAACACATTGGCATTATTATTATTCAATTAAAATCCAGCAGCTGCTGAGTAATTTGTAATTACTCACGAGCCTCACAAAATGTTAGATATTGTAACAGATTGGGTGCAGATTTGAATATTTGCCTTTTACTATTGAACACCCAGGGATATCAGTGAGTCACAGGAAAAGGTGGGCAGCAACCATTTATGATAATCTTGTCAATCTTTGTTTGCAGGCTTCATAATGTACAGAAAAAAATGCTGAAATAATACCTGCCTCACTCTAACTTTATCTCCTCATAAGATGCATCTTATTCATAAGTTGGAGCACGCACAGAGCAGGACATGGGAGGGCATTCTTGTAAAAGCAGGAGGTCAGCTTATACTACTTCAAACTCTTGCCATAAGAAATCTGCACAGAAACAAAAATAATTGGAGGACAAATCCCAAAATCAGGATCAGATTTTAAATATTGCCCTTATAAATATAGAACACTGCTAGAATAATATGTTTTGTTTTCACATGCATTTTCTGAAGGACATTAAATCTGAAACTTTAATGTCTATTATTTTTAGTGACTATAATCATCAAAATTTTCCCTGAAAAACACAACTTTTATGAGGAACAGAATACAAACATGAGGAAAAATTTGCAAGGTATGGGTCAGGTTCAGAATCATGGCCTACAACTGAGTAATCCAGGTATAAAGTAAAAGTAAAAAAGAAAGCAATTACTGGTGACTGTGTAATTAAAAGAAATCAGTCAATAAAACTATAATTTTCATTCTATCACACTGTATTTTATGTTGTGTTTCTCAATGAATGAGCATGCTACACACTAGATGCATGCATATGAATTCAGGCATGATTCTGAGACATTGCAATTCACATACCAAGTTCCAAACTCTGTGTGGTTTAGACAGCTTACCTCCTCAGAACAGAAGACCTACTAACAGCAATTAGTACTCACTTTACTCATACAAATGACTGCCATATGCTTACAGACTACAATACCAACCACAAGGCACTCCAGCCATGCAAACATCTGTGTTGTGTCTTGTTGCACTATACTGTGCACATCACCTAAAAGTAAGTGTCCTGTTAACATATGGATTATGGATACTTGACCTACTTTTTGACATGCTGTACATAACAAGTTCAGGATGCATAAAACTACTAAAACCATGATAATGTTAGTAATCAACATCTTAGCCACTGACATATTTCAGATGTCATTTGGATATAACTGCAGTATTTTTCAACTGTCTAGTGGCAGGGTTTTTGTGTAACTTTCTTTAATGCATGGCACCTGATACATGGAAATCACCCATTTTTTCTACAGCAAGTAAACTGCTGGACACAAGTGAAATGCAGGTCTTCTGCTATATTATGAGAATTCCAAGTAGCATTGTTTTCCTGTACTATGCACATTTTAGGATCCCTGTGCCTAGCTCAGAAGATGCTGTTGCCTATTACAGCAAGGCTGGGTTCCACTCAGAGTACCAGTAGCATCTGGCCATCAAGTCTACACAAAAATTTTTCTTCAACATTCGAATAATAAGCATAACTCCCATATCTGTTAAGGGTATGCCCAAAAGTACACATTGTAGAGTATAATGTGCCACATGGCTGATATCTAGGGAATGCAACATGGCCACTTGAGTCTCGGCTACTCATCCCAATGCAAACAGAAGCAGACCAGGCACAGAAGATTTATAAAACAATCACAGAAGCATGCACTATGTGATGCACACAAGCATCTGCATCTATTCTTTATTCATGCTTTTGTCTTAGCAGAAATATGATGCAATTAAAACACCTACCTGCTTCAAGCAGCCTTTTATTTGTGCAATATGTAAAGTGGGTAAATCAGAAGCTAATAAAATAAATAAGTTGCATCTGATTTTGAATGGGGCATAAGACTGAAAAAACACTACATTGTGTACATTTGCCTGTGTAGCATGACAATGTCTGGTAGCTGACATAGTGGATGCAATAAGATAGTTGATATCAGTCAGGCCACGTTGTCTGTAGAACGACAGTCTGTCCATCTTACCATATTGTTCTGTTATGGCCATCTGCAACCTTCTATATACTAACTAACATAAACAGATACATCAAAATGGTCAGACACATGCAGTGCGTGCCATAATGTTATACGCTAATTAACATAAACAGACACATCCCAGTGGTCAGACACATGCAGTGCGTGCCATAATGTTATATGCTAACAAACATAAACAGATACATCCCAGTGATCAGACACATACAGTGCATGTCATAATGTTATATGCTAACTCTCATAAACAGATACATCCCAATGGTCAGACACGTGCAGTGCATGCCATAATGTTATATGCTAACTATTATAGACAGATACATCCAAGTGGTCAGGCATATGCAGTGCGTGCCATAATGTTATATGCTAACTAACATAAACAGATACATCCCAGTGGTCAGACACATGCACTGGGTGCCATATTGTTATATGCTAACATAAGCAGATACATCCCAGTGGTCAGACACATGCAGTGTGTGCCATAATGTTATATGCTAACTAACATAAACAGAAATGTCACAGTGGTCAGACACATGCAGTGTGTGCCAAAATGTTATATGCTAACTAACATAAAAATATACATCCCAGTGGTCAGACACATGCAGTGTATGCTATAATGTTGTATGCTAACATAAACAGATACATCCCAGTGGTCAGAAACAAACAGTGCATGCCATAATGTTATATTTTAACTAACATAAAGAGATACATCCCAGTGGTCAGACGCATGCAGTAAGTGCCATAATGTTATATGCTAGTATGCTAGCTAATATATGCAGATACTTCCAAGTGGTCAAACACTTGCATTGCATGCCATAATGTTATATACTAGGTAATATAAACAGATACATCCCAGTGGTCAGACACATGCAGTGCATGCCATAATGTTATATGCTAACTAACATAAACAGATACATTCCAGTGATCAGAAACATACAGTCTGTCCCATATTGTTATATGATAACTAACATAAACAGATACATTCTAGTGGTCAGATACATACAGTCCATGCCATAATGTTATATGCTGTTATGTCTTTCGGCTTTTCCCAGTTAGGGGTCGCCACAGCTGAACTCCGGTCCACTAATGATTGGCAGTAGATTTTTACATGCTGGCTTGCTGGGCCTAACGCACAACCTTCAACGAAGGAACGCCCATTCATGCATGTCGCCACACAGAAGACGCTCTAACTGAGAGTCGAATGGGCAATGTCTAACTGTGAGGCAACAACGCTACCGCAGCAACTAACTAGCATAAACAGATACATCCCAGTGGTCAGACACATATAGTCCGTGCCATAATGTTATATGGTAACTAACATAAACAGACACATAACAGTGGTCAGACACATACAGTGCATGCCATACTGCTATGCGCTAACTAACATGAACAGATACATCCCAGTGGTCAGACACATGCAGTGCATGCCATAATGTTACATGCTAACATAAACAAATACATCCCAATGGTCAGTCACATACAGTCCATGCCATAATGTTAAATGCTAACTAAAATAAACAGATACTTCCCAGTGGTCAGACACATGCAGTGCATTCCATAATGTTATATGTTAACTAACATAAGCAGATACATCCCAGTGGTCAGACACATGCAGTGTGTGTCATAATGTTTGTGCTAACTAACATAAACAGATACATCCCAGTGGCAGACACATGAAGTGCATGCCATAATGTTATATGCTAACTAACATAATCAGATACATCCCAGTGGTCAGACACATGAAGTGTGTGCCATAATGTTATATGCTAACTATCATAAACAGATAAATCCCAGTGGTCAGACACATGAAGTGCGTGCCATAATGTTATATGTTAACCATTTTAAACAGATACATCCCAGTGGTCAGACACATGAAGTGCATGCCATAATGTTATATGATAACTAACATAAACAGATACATCCCAGAGGTCAGACACATGCAGAGTGTGCAATAATGTTATATGCTAACTAACCTAAACAGGTACATTCCAGTGGTCAGACACATGCAGTGCGTGCCATAATGTTATATGATAACTAACATAAACAGTTACATCCCAGCGGTCAGACACATGCAGTGCGTGCTATAATGTTATATGCTAACTAACATAAACATATACATCCCAGTGGTCAGACACATGCAGTGAGTGCCATAATGTTATATGCTAACTAACATAAACAGATACATCCCAGTGGTCAGACACATGAAGTGTGTGCCATAATGTTATATGCTAGCTATCAGAAACAGATACATCCCAGTGGTCAGACGCATGAAGTGCATGCCATAATGTTATATGTTAACTATTTTAAACAGATACATCCCAGTGGTCAGACACATGAAGTGCGTGCCATAATGTTATATGATAATTAACATAAACAGATACATCCTAGAGGTCAGACACATGCAGTGCGTGCAATAATGTTATATGCTAACTAACATAAACAGATACATCTCAGTGGTCAGACACATGCAGTGCATGCCATAATGTTATATGATAACTAACATAAACAGATACATCCCAGGGGTAAGACACATCCAGTGCATGCCATAATGTTATATGCTAACTAACATAAACAGATACATCCCAGTGGTCAAACACATGCAGTGCGTGCCATAATGTTATATACTAACTAACCTAAACAGATACATCCCAGTGGTTAGACGCATGCAGTGCATGCCATAATGTTATATGCTAACTAACATAAACAGATACATCCCAGAGGTCAGACACATGAAGTGTGTGCCATAATGTTATATGTTAACTATTTTAAACAGATACATCCCAGTGGTCAGACACATGAAGTGCATGGCATAATGTTATATGCTAACTAACATAAACAGATACATCCCAGTGGTCAGACACATGCAGTCCATTCCATAATGTTATATGCTAACTAAAATAAACAGATACATCCCAGTGGTCAGTCACATGCAGTGTGTGCCATAATGTCATATGCTAACTAACATAAACAGATACATCCCAGTGGCAGACACATGAAGTGCGTGCCATAACGTTATATGATAATTAACATAACAGATACATCCCACTGGTCGGACACATGCAGTGTGTGCCATAATGTTATATGCTAACATAAACAGATACATCCCAGTGGTCAGACACATGCACTGGGTGCCATATTGTTATATGCTAACTAACAAAAGCAGATACATCCCAGTGGTCAGACATATGCAGTGCGTGCCATAATGTTATATGCTAACTAACATAAACAGATACATCCCAGTGGTCAGACAAATGCAGTGCATGCTACAATGTTATATGGTAACTAACATAAACAGATACATCCTAGTGGTCAGACACATACAGTGCATGCTATAATGTTATATGATAACTAATATAAACAGATACATCCAAGTGGTCAGACACATGCAGTGCATGCCATAATGTTATATGCTAATTAACATAAACAGATACATCCCAGTGGTCAGACACATGCAGTCCGTGCTATAATGTTATATGCTAACTAACATAAGCAGATATATCCCAGTGGTCAGACACATGCAGTCTGTACCATAATGTTATATACTAACATAAATAGATACATCCCAGTGGACAGATGCATACAGTGCATGCCATACTATTATATGATAACTAACATAAACAGATACATCCCAGTGATCAGACACATACAATGCATGCCATAATGTTATATGATAACTAACATAAACAGATACATCCCAGTGGTCAGACACATGCTGTGGGTGCCATAATGTTATATGCTAACTAACATAAGCAGATACATCCCAGTGGTCAGACACATGCACTGGGTGCCATATTGTTATATGCTAACTAACAAAAGCAGATACATCCCAGTGGTCAGACACATGCAGTGCATGCCATAATGTTATATGCTAACTAACATAAACAGATACATCTCAGTGGTTAGACAAATGCAGTGCATGCTACAATGTTATATGGTAACTAACATAAACAGATACATCCTAGTGGTCAGACACATACAGTGCATGCTATAACGTTATATGTTAACTAACCTAAACAGGTACATTCCAGTGGTCAGACACATGCAGTGCGTGCCATAATGTTATATGATAACTAACATAAACAGTTACATCCCAGCGGTCAGACACATGCAGTGCGTGCTATAATGTTATATGCTAACTAACATAAACATATACATCCCAGTGGTCAGACACATGCAGTGAGTGCCATAATGTTATATGCTAACTAACATAAACAGATACATCCCAGTGGTCAGACACATGAAGTGTGTGCCATAATGTTATATGCTAGCTATCAGAAACAGATACATCCCAGTGGTCAGACGCATGAAGTGCATGCCATAATGTTATATGTTAACTATTTTAAACAGATACATCCCAGTGGTCAGACACATGAAGTGCGTGCCATAATGTTATATGATAATTAACATAAACAGATACATCCTAGAGGTCAGACACATGCAGTGCGTGCAATAATGTTATATGCTAACTAACATAAACAGATACATCTCAGTGGTCAGACACATGCAGTGCATGCCATAATGTTATATGATAACTAACATAAACAGATACATCCCAGGGTAAGACACATCCAGTGCATGCCATAATGTTATATGCTAACTAACATAAACAGATACATCCCAGTGGTCAAACACATGCAGTGCGTGCCATAATGTTATATACTAACTAACCTAAACAGATACATCCCAGTGGTTAGACGCATGCAGTGCATGCCATAATGTTATATGCTAACTAACATAAACAGATACATCCCAGAGGTCAGACACATGAAGTGTGTGCCATAATGTTATATGTTAACTATTTTAAACAGATACATCCCAGTGGTCAGACACATGAAGTGCATGGCATAATGTTATATGCTAACTAACATAAACAGATACATCCCAGTGGTCAGACACATGCAGTCCATTCCATAATGTTATATGCTAACTAAAATAAACAGATACATCCCAGTGGTCAGTCACATGCAGTGTGTGCCATAATGTCATATGCTAACTAACATAAACAGATACATCCCAGTGGCAGACACATGAAGTGCGTGCCATAACGTTATATGATAATTAACATAACAGATACATCCCACTGGTCGGACACATGCAGTGTGTGCCATAATGTTATATGCTAACATAAACAGATACATCCCAGTGGTCAGACACATGCACTGGGTGCCATATTGTTATATGCTAACTAACAAAAGCAGATACATCCCAGTGGTCAGACATATGCAGTGCGTGCCATAATGTTATATGCTAACTAACATAAACAGATACATCCCAGTGGTCAGACAAATGCAGTGCATGCTACAATGTTATATGGTAACTAACATAAACAGATACATCCTAGTGGTCAGACACATACAGTGCATGCTATAATGTTATATGATAACTAATATAAACAGATACATCCAAGTGGTCAGACACATGCAGTGCATGCCATAATGTTATATGCTAATTAACATAAACAGATACATCCCAGTGGTCAGACACATGCAGTCCGTGCTATAATGTTATATGCTAACTAACATAAGCAGATATATCCCAGTGGTCAGACACATGCAGTCTGTACCATAATGTTATATACTAACATAAATAGATACATCCCAGTGGACAGATGCATACAGTGCATGCCATACTATTATATGATAACTAACATAAACAGATACATCCCAGTGATCAGACACATACAATGCATGCCATAATGTTATATGATAACTAACATAAACAGATACATCCCAGTGGTCAGACACATGCTGTGGGTGCCATAATGTTATATGCTAACTAACATAAGCAGATACATCCCAGTGGTCAGACACATGCACTGGGTGCCATATTGTTATATGCTAACTAACAAAAGCAGATACATCCCAGTGGTCAGACACATGCAGTGCATGCCATAATGTTATATGCTAACTAACATAACAGATACATCTCAGTGGTTAGACAAATGCAGTGCATGCTACAATGTTATATGGTAACTAACATAAACAGATACATCCTAGTGGTCAGACACATACAGTGCATGCTATAACGTTATATGATAACTAACATAAACAGGTACATCCCAGTGGTCAGACACATGCAGTGCATGCCATAATTTTATATGCTAATTAACATAAACAGATACATCCTAGTGGTCAGACACATGCAGTGTGTGCCATAATGTTATTTGATAACTAACATAAATAGATACATCCCAGTGGTCAGACACATACAGTGCATGCCATAATGTTATATGATAACTTACATAGACAGATACATCCCAGTGGTTAGATACATACAGTGCATGCCATAATGTTAAATGCTAACTAACATGAACAAATACATCCCAGTGGTCAGACACATGCAGTGCATGCCATAATGTTAAATGCTAACTATTATAAACAGATACATCCCCGTGGTCAGACACATGCTGTGCGTGCCATAATGTTATATGCTAACTAACATAAGCAGATACATCCCAGTGGTCAGACACATGCACTGTGTCCTATAATGTTTGTGCTGCAGCTTGCAGTTCTCTATCCATACCACCCAGTTCTTCAAACACCTGATTTCTAAACTCAGGAGGTAGCTGTGTGCCTAGGATGAATGAGAGATATGTTACTTGGTTGTGAACTATCTGAATGTAAAGTATCTATGGATTATACGCATTCCTAATAGCTCTTCTGGACAGAAAGGGTTTATGAATAATAGCAAGATGCCTACATAAGTGCTGATGTTATCATTTCATATATGATGTAACTGGAAATGTACACTGAATGAGTAAACTTTTCCTCTGATTCTAGGCAGTAAAGTTTAAATTTTATTCTTTTCTTAGCTCCAGTAATGCATTTTGAGCTGTTATTAAACCTGCATAATGCCTATTCTGCATAAAACTCTAATTGTCCAATGATTTTGGGCTTCTGAATGTCTGTTCAGTGCTGGGTAACTCATACCAAAGATTTAGACATGAAATGTGAAATTGTTTTACTGCTGGACTGTTTAGTATTGCTCTAACGTAGTTAAACCTCATTGCTTCCAGCTAAATAGTGACAGTATAGAAATTCAGAACTCACTCTTGAATGTCATACAGAGTCCCTAATCAAGGCTTCTGGAGACAGTTCAAGAATACATTATATTGCTTTGTCGTCTTGGCAGCAATAGTGAAATAAGGGCAAATTATTTAAAAAAAAGGAGCCTGAAGTCTCTTCGGTAATGAAGGAGAATACCATTACACAAAAGTGATACACATCGGAGAAAGTGAAAATATGAATGAATCTGTTATACTTACTAACATATTGCACAATGCTCTAATTTCTGTTTGATATTATAAAAGCTTAATGTTACTGTTATTGACACGAATGTACTATTTTCTCCAATCTCATCTGAGCCATTTTGCATTTGTCACCTAAGCATAGCTGCTTAGATTTGTCTTGAGTTCATTACTATACAGAAAACTGTGTGTGTGTGTGTGTGTGTGTGTGCGCCTTTGCGTGTGCATGTGTGCATGTGTGCTTGTGTGCGTGCGTGTGCGTGTGTGTGTGTGTGCGCCTTTGCGTGTGCATGTGCATGTGTGCATGTGTGCTTGTGTGCATGTGTGTGTGTGCGTGTGTGTGTGTGTGTGTGTGTGTGTGTGCCTTTGCATGTGCATGTGTGCATGTGTGCTTGTGTGCGTGTGTGTGTGTGCGTGTGTGTGTTTGTGCCTTTGCGTGTGCATGTGTGCATGTGTGCCTGTGTGCATGTATGTGTGTGTGTGTGTGTGTGTGTGTGTGTGTGTGTGTGTGTGTGTGTGTGTGTGTGTGTGTGTGTGTGTGTGTGTGCATGTGCATGTGTGCATGTGCCTGTGTGCGTGTGTGTGTGTGTGTGTGTGTGTGTGTGTGTGTGTGTGTGTGTGTGTGTCTGTGTGTGTGTGTGTGTGTGTGTGTGTGTGTGTGTGTGTGTGTGTGTGTGTGTGTGTGTGTGTGTGTTTGGTATAAAATCCATTTTGTTAAATCAAATGAAAACAGACTAAAATAATAATCTAAAGCACAATGTTTCTACTAATTCAATGAATGCCTGCTATATATATATATATATATATATATATATATATATATATGTATATATATATATATATATGGTTCTACCTGACATGACTGAAAGCTCATATGACTGAAAGCTCACATGGTCGACAGTTCATTTGATTGACATGAATTTTAGGTGGGGGGCTTTGCTGTGCCCCCCACACCCCCCCTAACTATATATATCAACTCCAAGGTCGCACAACATTGGGGAGGGAAAACACCAGAAACATACCTATGGATTGTAGAACAGTGGAGGAAAGGAAAATTTCTCTTGCCCAACAGAATGCCAGTCTCTAACATTGAAACAAATGTGTATTGACAAAAGCCATTCAACAAATTGACATTTAAAAGAATGAATGAACACCCCCATATATGTAAGCATATCAGAAAGTTAACAACCTAGACATCAGGTCTTTTTAAAAGTTAATTTGCCTACTTTGAAATTTCAGAGTTTTGTAGCTATATTAATTATGCATTCTACGGACATCTCCAGGAATGCATGGATCATGCTATCCCAAACAAAACCAAGACCCAATCATCCAAAGGCAGGCGTCCAGTCTGGTGGACCCCTGCCATAAATAAACTGTACAACAGAAGGAGGAAGCTACTACATGATAGAGCAAAATCCCTAATAGGGAAGGCATCTCTGATCAGTACTAGCAAAATATTACGATCCCTCATAAAATCCTCCAAGGCCAGCTTCGAGAGAAAAATTGCACAGGACACCAAAGACAATCATAAGGCTTTTTTCAGTTATGTTAGGAACCTGGGATGCAACTCCCAGACTTGTTCTGAGTTGATTCTAAATGACAAAAATACACTGAACCCACAGACATCGCCAATATCCTGGTAGACAGGTTCAGTGCAAACTTCTCCACCCCCTCCCCCCCAAAAGAGCAAGTATCTATCCCGGCAGAGGGCTGCCTCCCAAACATCTCTGATGCTCAGGTGAAGGCTGCCCTCTCCAAAGCAAAAAAACACTGCTTCCATGGGACCAGATGGCATCCCAGGTTGCGTCCTACATGAACTCCAAGAGGAACTAATCCCTCAAATAAAACAGCTATACAATCTCAGCCTCACTACAGGATATGTGCCCACAGTATGGAGTACAGCAACAGTGGTCCCACTCCACAAAGGTGGAGAATCTACGGACCCTGGAAACTATTGCCCCATAAGCCTGACTAGCTTAGTCTGCAAGGCTATGGAGAGGATCATCATGGAGCTCATAAACAAAGACATTGGGGACCTACAGACACTAGATCCTACCCAGTTCAGCTTTGTCAAGGGCAGATCCTGCCTTTTGAACCTGGTTGACTTCTTCGAAACAGTCACCAAAGCCATAGATGAAGGGAAGGTAGTCCACACAGCCTATCTGGACCTTGCAAAGGCATTTGACACAATACCCCTCTCGGGCATCATAGATAAGCTATCCAACTTAAATATAAACCCCTATGTCACAAGATGGGTCGCAAACTGGCTCAAAGACAGAACCCACAGAGTGAGAGTTGCTGGAGCCATGTCAGACTCGAAACTGGTCACAAGTGGCATCCCCCAGGGTTCTGTCCTGGGACCACTCTTGTTCGGTATATTCTTTTCCGAGGTACAGGCAAACGTGGGAGAACTATGGCTCACCAAGTTCGCAGATGACTGCAAACTGGGCGCCATAATCGACTCTCCAGCTGACACAAACATCCTTCAAAAAGGTCTCACAGAGACAGATAACTGGTGCCAGCGCCATGGTTTAAAGCTAAATGCCAAAAAATGTATAGTCATACTCTTTGGCAAAAACAATGTGCCCACAAATTACCACATAGGCAGAAACCCATTAAGTACAGAGAAAGTTATTAGGGACCTGGGGACCCAAGTTGATGGCAATCTCTCCTTTGAAAACAACATTGTCAAAGTGGTTAGAAAGACCTTCTACATAGCCCACCTCATCATGAAGGGTTTCACATCTAGATCAAGAGAGGTAATCGTGCCCCTATATTCATCCCTCATCAGGCCCATCATAGAATACAATGCCCCTTTTGGGATGTACCTTACCCGACACCTGCAGCAATTAGAAAGACCCCAAAAGTATCTCACCAAGAGGATCAAGGGTCTCAAACAGATGCCATATGCTGCTCGGTTAAAAAAACTCCAGCTCTACTCAGTTGCATACCGCCTACTTCGAGGCAATCTATGCCTGACATACAAAGCTATGTCAAATCCAGAATTAATGGACATGCTCCACCTCAGTAAATCTAAATGCCTTAGAGCCACACACTCGAGGGACTTGAACCTCAGCACAGAAATAAATAGAACTTGCTGGAGGGACAGGTTCATAATCCAGAGGCTCCCTTCGCTCTGGAATAGAATTCCAGTTCATGTGAGGCAGAGCACCTCACTGAATCTCTTCAAGAAGAATCTCGATAGGTGGATGGGGGATCGTAGGTTTGTCCCAGGGATTACTCCTGTGTCACTATTAGACAGAGGCACAGTAAACTAAACCTTAAAAAGGACACAGTATACTCAAATCAAGGGGTGGCGTAAGCCATACAGAATCGGGCTACGCTTGTAATTGCCCCAGGGCAGATAGCCTAGTATGAACCTATGAACCTATATTGTCTTCCTCTTATTTAGTGCAGTTAAAATGAGTGCATTATTGTGAAATATATGCAATCACTATTGTTGAAACATCTGCTGTTCTGTGCAGTAGTACAATACTGTAGTAACCCACTTAATCTGACACATTACAAGTATCACAACAAAATGATGTGGCACTTTTTAAAACCTTCCATTTATTGTTTTTTTTTCTCTTAAAAATAAACCAGAAAGAAGTTACAGTGATTAAAATTATATTCAGAGATATTACTTTCTTCCAAATGGTGGTTCCTGACTCCTTGTGTAAGCCCTGTTTGCTCAGACAGCACTACAAGACGAGGTCACATATATAATATATATATATATATATATATATATATATATATATATATATATATATTACATATATAATATATAATACATGGTTTCTCTGATGAAGCTACTGTTGGACAGTAGCAAAAACATATGTTGTTGTTTTAAAAAATTAATAAACCTGCGTTCAGAACACTGCTACTTTTTTACTTCGTATCTCCTTGGCTAGTCGTGGATTTACCTGGCATTTTGCTTATTTCTAGTTGCTTCTTATTTTACTGGTTAGTAATACTTCTGTTCAATGTGGAATTATTCATATGACTTTCTTTTGTAGAGTTTGTACATATCGACTTATATATTATCATGTGATTAACATTCATTATGGTCTCATAAATACTCTTCCATTTAAACTGTGCTACACATGGCTGGAACTTAGGGCATGATGATAGTTTACTACCCCTCATCTATCCTTCCTCCATATGGTAACATCTTTTTTTGCTGATAGTCTATAAATCTAACAAATCTGCCTTCTCTTTCTTTTATAGATTTTCTATTCTTTTTATACTTTCTTTTTATGTTCCTAAAATATTAAATAATGTTTAATAAGCTGTCCGTTTTTATGTCTGGGATGTTGAATTCCTACGTTTTTAATAATGTACATTGTCTATATCCCATCAGATTTTACTCTGTTATTTTGCATACTATGTATCTGTTTTGTCTATATGTGGAGCTTTTCTCCCCGGGCCTCTGCTGAAAATGGAAATATATCCAGTTAGACTAGCCCGGTTAACAAATGTAAAATAAAATAAAATAAATAAATAAATAAATAGTGATCTTTATATAATTTCATGTAGATCATTCAAGCTACTAATAAAGACATTTATTTCTTGATAACAATAAGGGGTGTACACAGTCAACTAAGTGGCTACAGCTGTTGGTGGCTTTGGTGTGGGCTGTCTGTGGATGCCTCATATGCTCATTTTAAACTGTCGTTAATATGCCTTTGCAGGACTAGTGTGTGGGTATATGTCTGTGTGAAATAGTTTGGCTAGTTTGTGTTTCAATGAAACAAATTTGAAATAGGTGCCTTTGGTCATTATTATTGTTATTTTTTTTTTACGCAGGCATTTGCCAAAGATGCATTCAACAATACTGCAACAGTAGCTGGAATTGGGTTGTGTCTGTCTTTATCAGCTCAGCAGGGTCAGTTATTTTTAAAGTTAAAAAGTAATTAATGTATTGTTATTATACAGTTGATGATAAAGTGGCCATAATCGATAAGTACAGATATTGGTGGATTACAATGATAGAAGTTTGAGTGGCCTTATTTGGTTGAAATGTTCTGAAATGGATACCTTTGCCATTATTGGTTCATACATTTTGCTTCACTACTCACTGGAAAAATATGTTCAAAACTACAAATTTAAAATGCACTCTGATAAATGTTGTTGTATTAAACAAGAAATAAAATTCAAAACAATCAGGAGAGTGAATCAAAGAATACATGCTTGTACATATGGTCCTAAAAATGTGTTCAGGGGTCTCATGATTAGAAAACAGCCTGGGACACAAGATAGACTTCATTCATTACCCTGCCTAGGGCCCCGTTTGACCATGATCTGGCTGTAGTAGTGAGGACTTATCTTTCCTACTTGCAATTCATTGTCAAAGGTTTATGCTTTTCTACTCTGTTAATGTGCTGCTAGCCTAGTTATTTCCTGGCATGACCTGCTTGTTTTGGCTGAGCCCAAGCCACTTGCATCTACTAGTGCTTGCCAGCCAAGAAGGCAGAGATATTGGCAGAGAATAACTCACTATAATTTTGACAGTCAGGAGATACTTGGTTCAGAGTGGACAGAGATATTGTAAGGGTCATAATGAGTATATATCATCTCCACTGGGGCACTGGGGTATGCCTGGCTTTCCTATCACTGTGGATACAAATGTATGAATACCCCTTACTATACTTGCCAATGGGACCTTCCAGAGACAGACTGGGGACACTGGGTATCTAACTTGTTTCTGCCTTGGTAACACTACAGCAGTTTTTGGATGTACTCTTTGCATATGTGGATCAATACATCTATTTCCCAGTGTCACATCAGGACCATTTAGTACTATGCATGCCTTTTATGGGGTGACATATCTCTCTGAGGTACTAGGTGGCATAGATTACACCCATATTGCAATTAGGGCCCCATCATGTCCACAGGTAGAGTGGTATCACAATAGGAAGGACTGCTATTCCATGGACTGCCCAGTAGTGTGTGATACATGGGGGTAAACATGATTCCCATATGTGGCAGAGTTTACATCCTATTCCTGCATGGTACCCCATGGTCATCTTTTTGGTAAGTGGAAAATATTTTTCTGTTTATTTAAGTAGTTATTTATGGTAGATTATTTTACTGAATACTAAACCACTGTTTCTTTCTTTTGGCTGTCTCCCTCTTCTTTCTTTTTTTCCTTTCAGGCGATGCTGGATATCTGGAGCCATGGCTTATAACATCAGAGAGAAATCCAACTGGAGCTACTGAAGATAATTTACAACACAGCCCTGACCCAGACCTTTATGGCCATTTAGAAGATCTTTGGCCTCTTAAAGAGTCATTTTAGATGCCTGGATGAGTCTGGGTATGCCCTTCAGTATAACCCAGCTACTGCATGCAGGATGTTTGTTGCATGTCACATTCTGCACAACATGTTGATGCACCATTCTAGTGCTGAATTTACGCATGTTGTCACTGCAGTTCCCAGCTCCAGTCCTGCTATGACTAATGATGACCAGCTGTCAGTAGTAGTAAGGGATCTCATGTGGCAGGTTTGTGCACAGCATATGGCTGCACAAGTTAAGAGGCAGCATCTAGTGCAGAACTATGGACCATGACATCCAGGTAATTGTTTTTCTTTAGAAAACCACATAGAATATCATTGATGCATGCAGTGATATTGTGGGCTATGATTTGTGATGTGTAGTCTATTGTCACTTTTCATCTGACATTCTTTTCAACTTTAATTTTTTTTTTTTTCAGAACAGGTATTCATAAGATTGTTTGTAAAACTCATGCCTGAGTGCTCACTGACTCCTCTTCATTAATGTCATAAGACATCATGTAAATAATAATCACATTTTAACTGCTTTTCACTTATCCAAACAATCCTGTATTGGTTTGTAATTGACTGTGCAGTAGCTTGGCAAGAGAACAGATTATTGGAATCTATATTTTATTTTATTTTTTACCACTGTTTGTTGCTGTTTATAGGCAGGAAGGGACAGCTTGCAGACGAAAGATTTACTTTGATTTATATTTTATTGTTTTACCTTTAATTTTCACTGTTTGTTGTTAGAAAGGGATAGGGTTTAGGCAAGCAAACTCTAGCCACCCCAAGGGGCCTAGTCAGCTATAAATTCACACAGACTGCAGACAGGATAATCCAGAGCTTGTCTAAACAATCCTTTCTTAGTTTTTGATTTATTGATCTTTACTGTTAAGAAGAGTTGCAACTGCAAATGACAGGAAGCAGAAGATACTGCGCTCATTTGCATGCAAAAAAAGGAACTCCAGCTTTTGTGTGACTTTCACAACTTGTACGGTCAGAGCAACAACTCCACTGTACGTACTTTACTATTTAGATGTATATTGTTTGTGTGATATTTCCTACAGAAGTTGATTTAAATTCTCTTAAAATTCTGTGGTAACTGCATTTATTTTTTTTCTTTTAGAATTCTTTATTCATTTGCAGCTGAATATGAATTCCTTAAATGAGTATGTCATTAATGATTTGCTAAAACACAAGTATTTTGACCAGTTTACTAAATGCTATTTATACTTAAAGGTAACACCTGATAACATTGGTGATCTGTGCTTCTCATGTCAAAGGTTGGGTGGTTTGCTTGCCATTATTAATAGCAAATCTAGACTTATTATTGATGACTGAACTTGTGCAATTGACATAGCTTGAAGAACTGTTGTTACATATATTAATGACTGGACTGAGGAGATAAATAATGTTAGGCAAACAGCAAATGAAAGACATTTAGGAAAGGAAGTGGCTACTGTCTGGAATGATCACTCAATCCCTGTTGAACATGATAATACCAGTGACAACTTTGAAACTCTGGTCCCATCTATCCACCCACAATCCCTTTTTCTTATTTTTGCACATGGATTTGGGGTGTCACTTCAATAGTGACAATCATCTACAGCCAAAGTTTACACTGCCAGGTGACTAGCCCTGCCACAGTAGTAAATCCACACGGCACACTCACACTCACTTTAGAGTGTCCAACCCACCTATTGCATGTCTTTGGAATAGGGATGGAAATCAGAGAACCCAGAGGCAACCCACATAAATATAGGAAGTACATGCTGACTCCACACAGAAGGCACCCTAGGCAAGAATCAAGTCAAGGAACCTCTTGCTGTGAGGCAACAATGTTGTCCACTGTGCCACTGTGCCACCCTTTTGGAAATCTGGATACAAACATTCAGAAATCTGAGGATGCAGAGTGCATAGAAAAAAAAGAAAGGAAAAAGTTCACAACAAATAACAAGGAAGAAAAATAAAACGATAAATGCTGGTAAAGCAAAAAAAAAATACAAAATAAAAAAGCACATGGCTTTGTTATGTAATACACTGATTACAGGGAATGATACCATTTTGCTATCAGAAAGCCTCTAGTCTTCAGAAAAAGCCTTAATTTTTCCAAAAGAGAACAAAGAAAAAAGAGGCAAGGGGCAAGTGAAAAGAAAGAAGTCAATACTGAACAATGAAGGACTGAAGAACATTACTGTATGAAAAAAGATGAGAAAGACAAACTTTGACAACATGACTCAAATTGTTGATGTACAAAGCCAGTTTTATGAGATTTGTATGCTTGCAGTTGAAAGCAACGGGATCAATAAGACCAATGCTGATGATGATCTTTCGATTTTAATAATTGATAAAACAGATATTATTGAATTAGATGTTGAAGATTCTTTAGATCTGGTCAGAAAAAATTCTTATAATTGGAGATTAAATTATTATAGGAACTGATACCTACATTTGTTCAGAAGATAATGAACATCAAATAACTGTGTGCTTACCAGGAGCAAAAAATAAAGAATGTGAGACAGGCTTTTGAAAACCTCAATGTAATGATGTCCAGATCTGTTTTTATTCATCTCAGTACAAATAATCTCATCCACAAAGGACTCTCTGACTTTTAGTTAGGAACTCACAGACCTCTTATAAAGCATAGCTTCTACAGGTGTGAGGACATATTTTTAGCAAATCACATATAGAAAGGAGAGTCACCATGAATGAAATGATTTTTGGGTAAATATCTACATGAAAAAAATTGGGGCACACGTATTCAGGCATTTGTATCAAGATCAGGGAAGTGAATTTTTGCAGCAGATATTTTGCAATATTAAAAAAACACAAGACAGGATTTTTTCAAGGTTGAAAATTTAACAGTTCACACATAGCAATATTTCATGCATCTCTGATGGTTGTTAATGCTAGGTGCATTAATAATATTTTTTTACTGGAAAATTTGATATGTTCCCACATGATTAATGTGGTTAACATTTGTAAAACATAGTTAAAGAATAATTACTGGAAACCAGTTCTGTCTGGGTATAAATCTTTTTACTTTAACAGATATTCTAAAAAAAAGTCAGATGGAGGTGTTATGATAGGGATGAAAGACAGTTATGAGACCTGTGATTGTTACATGTTCAAGGATAACACTAATATGACAGATCATGTAACTGTGACAATAAAGGCAACCCTGGAACATACAACAGTTGTTGGAGTGTATAGACTACCAAAGTCAAGTGCTGATGACCTAGATAAGTTCATACATTTCTTGCATAAAACATGGGAGGGAAGAATAATAGTGGATGGAGACTTACATTTACCAGAAGCAGATTGGATTCAACAACATTAGTTAAGAATTTTTTCACAATGTATGCTCAGGAACAACAGTTGCTTAAGGTTGTAAAAAAGTCTACCAGGGAATGGACCATCCTTGTGTTCCTAAAGCAATTACTGTTTCTTTGTGTCAAGTTGTACCACCATTGATGGCCAGTGATCATGGGGTTATAAAGGTTAACTTGCTGCTAGATAATTTTGCCAAACTAAAATCTAAACCAATGCATAGATTAATATCACATTATTTGGAAGTGAAATAGTCACTATGTAAAACTAATTGGAGTGATGCTTTCTGTGGCAAAACTGCAGAAGGAATGTGGTAGGTTTTGAAAGAAAAAAAATTGTTTAAATGCAAAAAAACAAAAAAAATGTTTATCATAAGGATCCAGGCAAACAACATCAATAGGATATATCTCCATAAGAACAAGATATGTGATTAAGGAGAGTGACAAAAATGTAGGAAATGGAAAATTAGTCTAAATACAACTCTGAAAACTGAAATAATCAAAATGGGCAGACAAATAAAACAGTGTGAGACAAGATCAAGAAAAATTTGAAGAAAATTTATATACAGATATTGAGTATAATAGGAAACATTTTTATAGATATGTAAGCTGTGGGAGGAGTAAATACACACACATTGATAAACTGTGTGCAGAATTTAAAATGTATTCTAATACACAACAGATTGAAATATATTTACAAAATTTTATGCAAAGCAGTTTGACTCCAAAAAGCGTGTGATAAATTGTCCCGATGACATCCAGGTAACCTCAGATACTGAAATCAAATTAGATTATATTGAAAAAGAACTATGCATACCGGAGCCAAACAAACACAGGTATGAGGTAGAATTAGTAATAATGACTAGAGAACACTTCAGCAAGAACTTGCAGTACCATTATATTTATTGTTTAGTAGGTCATACAAATACGGGAAACTTGCACACAATTGGAAACATGTAGTTGTTAAACCTGTCTTTAAGGGAAAGATGAGTAGGACAAACCCAGAGTCATACAGACCTTTACATTTGCTTTCATGTTGTGGAAAAATAATGGAGAAGGAAATATTAGATATGTTATTGTCAGAACTGGAAAGTTTGGGACTTGAAACAATATATCAGCATGCATATGTTGAAAACAAATCTATTTACTTGTGCAACATGATGTTCTATAATAATATAATAACCATGAATGAAAAATTGTGTTGTGATGCACTTCATATAGATTTAACTTTAGTATTTGACAGGATTTTACACAAAATACTGACAAATAAATGAGAACAACTAGGTATAGATGTGCTCTTGATAAGATGGATAGCAACATGGCTTACAGATAGGATATGGCAAGTATCATACAATAATTAGAGAAATGAAATTCAAGGTTGCAGTCAGGGTGTCTCACTGGGCTCTGATTTAGACACATATTTGTTGAAATTGTATCTTTCAAATTATTTTTTTTTCATTTGAGGTGTCTACAGTCTGGATACAGATTACTTGAAATTGAGTAAACTGATATGTTAGGGAATATCTTTAAAAGAACGTGACTAAATTGACCATTTGGGCACCAGAGAATAATATGCTAATCAATACATCAAAAACTAAGCATATGAGATTTGGGAGGAATAAATTGAAAGGGCAATATTTAATGCAGCATACAGTGATTGAAACTGTAGATTCATTTAAGGATCTGGGTATATGGTTAGAGCCAGCTTTGAGTTTCTCTAATCATGTCAACCAATTGGTTAATGATAGTTATAGAAATATATGTTGTATAAAAACATCTATTAAGGCTGGGAAAACAGAAATGATGAAGTCATTGTTTGTTGGTTACATTAGACAAAAACTTGAGTATGGAATAAAAATATGGAAACCTTATAAGAAGACAAGCATGAGTATACTTTACAGACTTCAGCAGATATATGCCAAGAGCATCCATAGATGTGAAAATTTAAGTTATTGTGAAAGACTAAAGTATCTGAACTTGTACAGTATCTCATACAGGTATTTAAGAGGAGACCTTATTCAGGTATAAAAACAACTCCCTTTG
This sequence comes from Protopterus annectens, assembly GCF_019279795.1. Classification (NCBI taxonomy): domain Eukaryota; kingdom Metazoa; phylum Chordata; order Ceratodontiformes; family Protopteridae; genus Protopterus; species Protopterus annectens. Next base: position 945,996,058 of record NC_056744.1, on the reverse strand, counting down.
GGAATGTCTGCGATTATCAGCCTATGTAGAAAATTTGGGGTATATATTAGATGAACAAATGATCAAAATGTCGAATACAACATGCTCGACACACTTTGATCAAACGTTCATCTAATCGAATCCTTAAAATAATGAAAACCGGAGTTCCGATAAGTTTTGTTTGTCCCACACTTTCTCTACACTAACATGCAACATACACAAATACAACTAATACATATAAACCCATGCATTCTCACATCATTCAACAACTTTCAAACCTAAACACACTCTTGTACTTTTAAAAGAAAGTGGGGGGCTTTGCCCCCACACCCCCTTACTATATATATACCAACTCTGAGATCGCTCTACTTTGGGGAAAGGACAATTGCCTGGTAATCGCAACATACACACACAAGTACAAGATTTACTTACCTAGCCATTCCAGACAGTGTAGCATCCTCACATCACAAGCTACACTCACCACCAAGGACAACTAAAACTTTTCGGAACTCTGGTTTTCATCTATTTCAGTGTTCGATTAGATGAACGATCAATCAAAGTGTGTCGAGCATGTTGTACTCGACATTTTTATCGTTCGTTCATCTAATAGGAACCCACAATTTTGTAGGAGTAAGAAATGTACTAATTAGTTCTCTGAGTGCACAGCTGATGCATGGAATAGACTACTAAATTATAATAAACCAAATGCTAGTTTAGATATTTTTAAGACTAGCCTAGACACTTATTTTGGAAACAGCTGTTTGGTATGTTGGTAAGCTAGAAGGGCATTAATGCCTGTGCTTGAAATATTTGTATGTATGTATGTAATAAACTCTAGTGAGATGGTGTACCAAAGTATACATGTAGCGAATATTCTGAAGTGCTGCAAAAGTAAAATGTGTTAATTCAGTGTTTAACATGAGTTCATACCTTGTAAATGAATGAAAACATATCACAGTGTTGCTTTATATTACACAACATTTCTGTGTTGCCTGTTAAAGTAATATGCATTAGATTACTTCATTCTGTTATACACAATATTCGTGGCTTCAGGCACAGAAACATCATCATTTATGCAGTGGTAAAGCAGAAGTGGCAGCAGTGTTTGTTTACACTGCAGGATACATATTTTCTTAATTTTCTTATTGGTGTTTCCCTGAATACTTGTGCACTATCACTTTTAAGTTGTAGGTAATTGCCGACTTTAATAATAATGCATAAAACATTACTAGTGTTAATCACTGCAATCTAATGTTTATTTATTTATTTGCCTTTGTTGACTGGAAAGTCAGACTGGACAGAACCATTTCCAGTGGAGACTCATAGAGAAAAGCTCCATTACAGTACATTTATATTAACAAGTAAATTTCAGACAGTTATCAGGAAAAAAAACAATTACATTTCTCATAAAAAAACCTAATTACAAGACAGGTATATACAGTAAAGTATTTACATAAGTTATAAGTCTATACATTTCTAGTCGCGCTATAATCTTGCAGGGAGTAAATGAACTGAAACTGCAGAAAGAAAACATTGTTGTAAAGAAGTTTAGTTGTCTTACATTTAAGTAAAGAAAAGTTTGCAAGAAGTTTGAGATACATAATTAAGTTATAAAATTATGTAAGAAGGGAGATTTCACTATTATGTAGCTTTGTAAAGAGTTTAAGAGATATAATGAAGTAAGTTATAAAATTATGTAGGGGGAGAGGAGATACTAGTAGTGTATAGGGAGACACTGGTAATAGCATATGACTGAAAGATCATGGTAAAGGATTAGTTATTTTTAAGCTGCCTGATCCAAATTGGTGTATCAAGAATGTTTATAACATAGGAATACAGGTAATGCATGAGAGGGGTAGTGTGGTGGTCAGGGATAGTTAGAAAAAGAGAAAGGTGAGAAGTATCATTTAAAAGGGGTAAAAAGGTGATGTATTGATTCAAGTGCAAGAGGGAAAATTGTTAGGGGTGTAGTGAAAATGTTAATGATTTTTTTATAATTACAAACATATTGCACAATGTTCTAATTTCTGTTTAATATTTGAGATTTTAAGCAGTACCATTAGAGGAATGAAATGCATAAAGTTGAAAACCATTCTAAGTTGTCCCACCCAACTTTTTTTTGCATTATATAATAATTTGTTCCCCTTCAAGTTAAACATTGACATATGCATATGTGAAGGTTGGATTTTAAGCAGCAGAAATGACACAACTGAATCACAGTAGGTCAAGGTTAAATGTGTCATACACATTTCCTAAAGACAAGCTAGGGGATGCTGCAAGTCATTTTAAAGAAGGACTGTCATGAGAAGTGGATGGTGAGTTGTTCCAATGTTGTGACCTACTTGGTGCAGGTGATCCTGCAGACACTGATCAGACAATGCTGCTGGATTGTGACCAGGACCACAAATGTCAGCTTCTGCTAGATATACACAAATGTTAATGTGGCCTGCATGAAATCTATTGTGCTTGTTCCACCATACTAACTGCAGTATTTTCTTGAAAAGCACTTGAAGTCTAATGTGATTTGCTGCCATTTCTCTCGACAGTACCCCATCCTCTTCCACTTTCAAGACTGACTCCTACTTCAGTCTGCTAAGTCATAAATAGTGTATGAATGCAAATGGCCAAGGATATTTGCTGTGCCACCATAATACACATCAGTGTGATCATGGCTATATCCACATTCTTTCCCATTTCCATTTACTGTTGAGGACTCTAATCATTTCCAGCTGAATCTCTGTGGCAGCGCTTTAAGCCCTAACAATGTCATAGCACATTTATTGATGGGCAGCCAATACTTTTTGTGTTTCCAGGGGTAGGTGTGAAACATTTCTATGCCTGGTGTGCCTTCATAAAGGTGTCACTGTGAATGTTGTTGCCTCTGAATTTTGGTCATCATCCTGAAAGCATTTGCCTGGGTTTGAAGATCTTGGTGTTGAGATGCAGGTGTTTTCTTCCTGTACATGTGCTATTGTAATCTCAGCATGTGCTTGACTTCTTGATGCACTCTCACTTACTGCAGAGTTTCTAGCATGTTGTGAGGAGTGAGATCCAGTCACTAAACTTGGGAACTGTGCGCGACTTTTCTCACCTGCCTTATAAAATAACTATGTTATCATCATTGTTATCTTCAACAGCCATTCTGCTGTTGATTATCCTTCAAATTTAGTGGCTTAGTGGAGCAGTTTGTCTTTGCTGCTGATCCTGTAAAAAAATGACTTGAGAACATTACCATTAAAGAAGTAGCATACACTACTGTATGCTGACCAGGTATGGGGGACACTTAGAATGTGCACTGCCTGGATTGTCATTCTTTGCAGTAGTGGAGGCTTCACCTGTTAATAACATTTGTTTTATGTTTAATATAATCATTCTATGTCAGCCTTCAACTCTCTGCATAAATATGTGTTACTATTTAGAGGTGTTTTTCTGCTACAGATGTTGGTTATAACCAGTGTCCACATCACCTCTGATTATCCCAGTCCCATCATCTTTTGTGTTCCAGTCATCACTGTGAATGGATAGGAGGTATTCCTCATTTGGTCTTAAAGGGAAAAGTGCTAAAGGTCCCTCTCCATCATACCTCTAAACCTCTTAGTGCAAGAAATCTGGACAAAGCATGACAAAATGGGACAACAAAAACCCAAAAATAGGGACAGATTTTAAACATTGCACTTATAAACTTAGAAAGTTGCTAGTGTAATTGGGTATTTGTTAGCATACATTTTCTGAAGGGTTTGAAGTCTGAAACTCAAATGTATGTCATTATTTAGTGACTTCAATCTTCAGGTCATTCCCCTGATTTGCCAGAAAACCACAAATGTTATGAGGAATAGACCAAAAAATATGAGGCAAAAATCTGGACATTTTGTGAAAATTTGGACAGTTGAGAGGTATGCCCCCAACCCCAGCACTGGTACAGGCAACTGCATCTGCCATGCCTTTGCTCTAGCACTTCTGACTTTATCATTTGTTTTCATCTTGCACTCTGTTAAGGTGTGGTTCCTTCCACTGAGAGAGTCAATGTCCGTAAAAGCTTGATTCCAGGCCTTTGCCCATTCAGTTTGTTTGGGCCACCCTTTCACAAAATTATGTTTGACATTTGTCCTAAGGATTTCCATGAGGATGCGCTTATTCTCATGGCTAAATTTATACTTTGTCTGTCTTGCTCCTTGGTTTTGCATCATTACTGCACCTAAAACAATACTCCACAGTCAAACACACAGAATCACATTTCACTGAATTTAAGTACAGCTGGGCAAATAAAATGTATAGGTCCTTTCCCCACTGTAGTGTGATCCTGGAAATAGTAATATATAGCTGGGGGTGTGGGGGGCACATCCCCCCACAGTGGGGGAGGTGGGGGTGTAGCCTTCACATATTTTTGGTTTTATATTGTTAGTTTTCAGTGAAATGAGATTTATAAATATAAAAGCTAAATAGGTGGCAGGCTAGGCCTCCCCCACAACCCCCAATGTGGAGGGCTGTGCCCCCACACCCCCCCAACTATATATACTAACTCCAGGCTCACACTACAATGGGGAAAAGGGCATATACATTTTATTTACCCAGCTGTCCTTGCATTCAGTGAAATGAGTTTTCAGTGGTTTGAACTTTCAGTGATTTTTTTTTTGAGGGTGAATTGAAATTCAGTGAAATGAGTTTATAGTGCTTGAAAACAGTAGACCCATATATATATATACACATATATATATATATATATATATATATATATATATATATATATATATTTATGTGTATAATATTACTTTGTTGTTTCAATAGTACTGCGGTGGTGGTGCTGCGGTAGCATTGTCGCCTCACAGTAAGACATTGTCCTGTTCGATTCTCAGCTAGAGCGTCTTCTGTGTGGAGACATGCATGAATGGGTGTACCTTCGTTGAAGGTTGTGCATCAGGGCTGGCAACTCGGCACATAAAAATCTACTACCAATCATTAGTGGACCGGAGTTCCACTGTGGCGAACCCTAGCCGGGAAAAGCCGAAAGACACAACAACAACTTTTCCACTTCAATAATAGCATTTTGTTGAAGTTATGCACTTCTAAGCAGTCATTTGTATATGCAATTTGAAACATAGAAAATATTAAGTCTTTAATACAATGGTTAAACTATCTGACCTTTTGGAAAGAGGAAATTATGTTATTTAAATAGGGAATTTTAGAAGAGCACGCAATATAATTTATGCAAAAATCTTTTAATAACCAGATAAAACTATTACGTATATTTGTTTATGACTGGTTGTAATATATTTATTATTTACTAAGAATATTTCTTGATGTATTTGTTTCCATTATGAATCATGGGATGATTTCATTCACAGTGCTATAACTTTAGCAATTGTTACAGTATCATACAATTGAATATCAGGGAATCCTATTCCAATCTTATTTCAATCTTTTTGATTATTGTTAATTAATTTAGGTATAAGTAGATTAATTCTGTCAGCTAAAATGGACATGAACATCTTATAATCCACATTTAAAAGTGAAATGAAGCTGTATGATGAACACTTTACAGGATTCTTATCTTGATTTAAAATAGGTGATATATGGGAATGTTTCCGTGATGAAAGTGGGGGGGCTTCAGCAGTTGTTTCTATTTCTGTAGATGTTATATAATATTTTAATTGCATCATCTGGTAGTATTTTATATAGTTCTGGTATAAGACCATCTATGCCCAGCACCTTATTATTTTTAACTTTTTTTATTTGATCTTTTATTTCTGTTAAAATTAATGGTCTGTCATTTTTTTTTTATTTGTTCAGTTGTTAATTTATTATTTATATTTTCTCTTAGACAAGTTTCAACTGGTTATTTGTATTATTATTTATATTTTCATACATTTTTTTAAGGTCTTCAAGAATACTTTTAAAATCTGTTCTTCTTTCTTTTTTATTATTTATATGTGTTATAATTTCTTTGGTATGATTTAGCTTTTTTTGTTTTGTTTGATCTAAGAGCAAGTTTACCAAGCTTAAAGGGTTTACTGAATATGCCTTAAGTTTAATTTTTTTTCAGGTTTATTGAAACTTCATGATTTAGAATTTCAACATACTTTATATTTAAGTTTTTAAGATCAGACTGATAATGCCATTTGGGTTTAGATTTAACTTTAGTGTGTTTATTTCAGCCTGCAGTATATTAATTTATTTGTCCCATTCTCTTGCTTTACTAATATTTCAGCTTGTAACGCTTTTATTTAAGTAAGCCATTAGTGAATGCCACAAGGTGATATCAGTTACTTCACCATTCACGTTTATTTATTGGAAATTGTTTACCTCTTTAACATAACAATCCTTGAATCCTTTTATTTCAGGAACATAGACAGGTAATCTCCTGTGATGTATTAGCTTGATAGTTTTTAAAACATTATTAAAAATTATAGCAATGTGGTCCAGTAATGGACATGAAACTATTGAACCTTCTTTGATATGAGATAACAGATTGCTTGAGACAAAAATTTTATAATATTTGTTTGTGTTCCATGTCTATATGAATAATGGGTAAACTGACATGAGTTTGTTTTCCTTATCTCATATATTTTCTTTAAATTCATTACATTTACAAAATGTGTTAAGTGTTTGGCTGAAGATGAGATTTTCAGCTTTCTATCTGCATTGGAATCTTTGTTTGATAAAATACAATTAAAATCACCAGCCATTATGACTTCAGCTTTCATGTAACAGGCTATAGTTTCTAAGTAATTTTTTGCATATTTAGATCCAGTTCCTGAAATCCAATAAGAGTTCACCGATGTATATAGTTTTCTGCTCCACTCAAATATAACAATGCTTAACATACCATTTTTATCAACATAGGCATTGTTGGTTAGTTCTTCCATAAAATGAAGATGCCTCTTCTTTTAGCTCGAAAGCTACAACCTGCTAAAACCAAATAATTCTTTAATGAAAGTTTATTTACATCTTTATTAAGTAAATGTGTTTCCTGTAGAAATACTATTTGAGCTTTATGTAATTGCAAGTATTTAAACAGACTCCCCTCTTTACTGAATTACTCAATTCATTAATATTAATAGAGATGCATCTAAAATCAGACATTTTTAAAAGAGAGAGATGAAACCCAAGTATAATAAAACCACATTTATGTATAGAACTTATTATATACTTTATATATAAGAATACAAAATCTTCAGCTATGGACAAAACTTTTGAAACAAATAAAAATATACCTAATGATATAACCCTAAAACATTCTACCATGGAGTAACGTAGTCCTAGTTTTTTGAAAAAGACAAAACAACTACCTCTAAAACTCTCTATTAGACTAACAAAGCTTATCTCATGATTCTGATACATATTAATGGGTGATATTTTTAGTATGCATCATCTTAAAAATACCCTTCAGTGAGTTATTATAAATAGGAAAAGTTAAACTGGTGTTCAGCATCTTTATTATAAGTTGATCAAACTGAATGACTCTACAATCATCTTTCCCTGTATCTCACATTATCTCCCTGGTCTACTATAGGGAGGAAGCCAGTTGTTACTTTTATATTTATTAATTTACAGGTCAGATGATTTATAATTTTTTTCCTATTTTATTTACTATGTGTAAAGCTGTCCATAGGATCATAAGTTCATAAGTTAGTGCCAGACTAACTCTCCTTGTGGGCCATTCAAAGACAAGACAATTATCCCATGTGAAATTCAAACCATGCACCTTGTGCCTATAAGGTGAACACCTTAACCACTTTGCCAACATCCCACCCTTGCAGACATATTTACATTCTTTAACTATATACATATTTTCTGTTTGTATACCATGTCTTGTATTAATACTATATTCCTAGGTTTTATATTTTAGCTATAATCCTAGTGCAGAATGTCATATAATAGAACATTTATATTTACCCTTATATATTTGATACTATTTAATCTAGTACTACTGTTAGAATCGGTTGTATTTTTTCATTAAATGTTATGTCTAATAGTATCTGAACAAACATCTGAAAAATCTTCCCTTTTAAGATTCATACTTTCCATAATAAATTGTTCTAAGATATTAAGTTTTGTTGTCATAAAGGAGAGACACAAACAGAAAAACACAATCCTAAATGTTTTATTAGAAGTGCCATTCTATAGGCTAGTATACAAACTATCCTTTTGGTATACTGCAAACATTCAGAACTATTTAATATCTGACAGAGTTTACAGTGCAATTTACTGTCTTTTGATTATTACCTAACTTGTATTCATCGACATCCTAGCATATGATTCAAAATATTATGACTATTTACTTTTAAAAAGGAAGAAGTAATCTGGACATTTCTTCACATTTTAGAACTCCCACAGCATCTCAGAAGTGCTCATTATTCTATTTAAGTTGCTTCAAGCTGATCCTCATGAAAAGGGCTTGCAAATGAACAGTTGATCAGTTACAATTTACATAAAAAACATTCACAAGTGTATTCAAGCCACCTCTACTTTATACATCAATCCTTCAAACCCTTCTAAACCACTAAAAAATCAATTTGCAATATTTCTATTATTTTGCTTACTTTATAAAGTTCATGGTTTCCTATATTGTTTGCTACCTAACTCAAGTAATAGCAACTTAATATGGTGGTGTTAAACTGATTTGCATATCTTCAGCATCATGTACATGTTTTTTTGCAAATTATACACTTTTATGCTTATCTCTATGAATTACCATCGAACAAAATCATGTAAGGCAACTTACCCTCATAACTAGGCCTTGGGTAGTCATGAACATGACTTTGGTTTCATTCTAATGTACTGTGGATAGTGCTGGAGTCTGCAGCAGCCCCCATCCCCAGAATGCCACTGGAGCACATGGAAAACCTCAGTTATTTTCTAAACTGACAATGTTTAGAAAAGGCAAAATGGAGCCATATGCACGAGAGTTTGCGCAACCATGAAGCATAGTCTATACTCATCTAACATCATCTAGAAAAGCTTATCACATCAAAGAATTAACATTTATTAAAAGTTAGTACTGATAAACACAGGAATATTTTTTATGCACCGTCACCACAAAAACAAACAAAAAAACTCTAATACTGATGCTATAGCACATGAGGAATGTATAAATAAATTATTTCATTGTTCTATACAAGTGTAAACTCTAAAAATGTAGCAAAAGGAATGACAGTAGCAGTTGTATGTAAGACAAAAATTATTTTGTTAATAACTTTTATCCATAGTATAAATGAATATGAGTATGTTCCTTTAAAAAACAAACATGTAGGTGGCAAAATAAATTTGGTTAAATCAAACTAGATAATAATAACAGTACTAGGACTAATGTTCCTGATGGTTAACTGGGTTTGGTTAGGATGATGTCACACTCTAGAAAGAATACATCCAAACTTGTGAACTGCTGCTCTGCTTATATTTTCTTAATTCTGGTACTGGCATTTCTCTTATGGCAGCACCTGTGAAGGCACAAGGTCACACTCTGAGCTCATCTGACAAGGAGACCAAGATAATTCCCTACCTTTTAAGGATTCACACTTGGATAAGATTGTGGTGTGCATACAAGGATCTTACTGGAAGAAAATAGACAATGGCAGGAGGTGGGTGAATACCTGCCATCTCTAACAAAGATCTCCTCCTATGGCCCACAGTAGAGATACAGGTATGATGACCTATAGAAGTATAAGCCTGACTATCTGGCTGAGTTTAAATATGAGATGATGGCAAGAAGGCCAGTGTTCTACAGTAAGTGTATATTTTTTTTGTATATGTGTGACGCTGTCATATTAAACAAAGGTTTAAAAAGTAAACTATTAGAAGGTTGCATAAATTAAGGCATTTGCTAGAAGAAATATGTGTAACACTCAAATATGCAACTATAATTTTATGTAATAATGCAAAAGAAACCATAAACATATCTGTACACAGAACTGCATCTGTGTATAAAGAAATATTTGTGTGATTGCATACTTGTGTGTACAAATGTATATTTATGAGTAAGGAAATATATATAAGTATGCATATGTATATATATATATATATATATATATATATTTATATATCACATTGCTCATAATTCAATTTTTTTGCATAGGGCAGAAAATATTTATTGGTATAATGTTTGTATAAGACAGTAATTTCTTATGCAATATAAAGTGCATATACAAGATGGCTGAACTCAGTCAGGTACCACACCGTACATCTCACATGTTCCTGGTTTTCAGAGATGTCCCTGATTTTAACTCAAATTTTAGTTCTGTCCCACTTAATCCTTACTAAAACTGATGACTTTTGGAGGAAGATGGTGAATTACACTTAAACAATAATGACAATAATTAAGAGTTATAGACTTCTTTTACTTCAGAAAATGAATCTTAATTCACATACTCTTATTCTGTCAATGTTTTAATTTAATAGTACTATTATTTTAAAAGTGTCCCTGGTTGTCCCTGATTTTCTCTGGATTTGTCCCTAATTCTGTTAAAATATATCCCCAGTTGGTGGAAAGCTATGCACCATACCCTAATCACATTGGAAGATGGGGGAGGGGGTGGAGGTTGCTGTGGCAAGTGAATGACCAGCATGTTGTTTATTCAGTGATGATCAGTTATATTACTTCTGTATACAGTTTTTAAACAAACTCATATATTATTAAACAGAAAATGATCAAAACACACATTATTGTTCTGAAGTATCATCATCATCTTCTTTCAGCTGTTCCCGTTAGGGGTCGCCACAGCAGATCACCTGTTTCCATTTCTTCCTGTCCTCTGCATCTTGCTCTGTCACACCAACCACCTGCATGTTCTCTCTCACCACATCCATAAACCTTATCTTAGGCCTTCCTCTTTTCCTGTTACCTGGTAGCTTCATCCTTAGCATCTTTTTCCCAATATACTCAGCATCCCTCCTCAGCACATGTCCAAACCAACGTAATCGTGCCTCTCTGGCTTTGTCTCCAAACCTTCCAACCTGGGCTGACGCTCTAATATACTTATTCCTAATCCTGTCCACCCTCGTCACACCCAGTGCAAATCTTAACATCTTTAATTCTGCCACATCCAGCTCAAACTCCTGCCTTTTGTCAGTGCCACTGTCTCCAACCCATATAACATAGCTGGTCTCACTACCCTCTTGTAGACCTTCCCTTTCACTCTTACAGGTACTCATCTGTCACAAATCACTCCTGACACTCTTCTCCACCCACTCCATCCTGCCTGTACTCTCTTCTTCACCTCTCTTCCACACTCACCGTTACTCTGAACTATTGACCCCAAGTATTTAAACTCATCAACCTTTGCCACCTCTACTCCTTGCATCCTCACCATTCCTCTATCCTCCCTCTCATTCACACAAATATATTCTGTCTTAGTCCTGCTGACCTTCATTCCTCTTCTCTCTAGAGCATATCTCCATCTCTCCAGGGTCTCCTCCACCTGTTCCCTACTCTCACTACAGATCATAATGTCATCTACAAACATCATAGTCCACAGGGACTCCTGTCTGATCTCGTATGTCAACCTGTCCATCATCATTGCAAATAAGAAAGGGCTCAGAGCTGATCCTTGATGTAACCCCACCTCCACCTTAAATGCATCCGTCACTCCCACCGAAGACCTCACTGCTGTCACACTACCCTCATACATATCCTGTACCACTCTTACATACTTTTCTGACACTCCTGACTTCCTCATACAATACCACAACTCCTCTCTAGGCACCCTGTCATATGCTTTCTCTAAGTCTACAAAAACACAATGCAACTCCTTCTGACATTCTCTGTACTTCTCCATCAACACTCTCAGAGCTAAGATCGCATCTGTAGTGCTCTTTCCTGGCATGAAACCATACTGCTGATCACTAATCATGATGTCCCTTCTTAACCTTGCTTCCACTACTCTTTCCCATAACTTCATGCTATGGCTAATCAATTTAATCACTCTGTAGTTTCTACAGCTCTGCACATCACCCTTATTCTTAAAAACGCTACCAAAACACTTTTTCTCCATTCCTCAGGCATCCTCTCACTTTCCAAGATTTCGTTAAACAATCTGGTTAAAAACTCCACTGCCATTTCACCTAAACACCTCCATGCTTCCACAGGTATGTCATCTGGGACAAGAGCCTTTCCATTCTTCATTCTCTTCATAGCTATCCTTACTTCCTCCTTGCTAATCCATTGTACTTCATGATTCCCTATCCCTACATCATCCAACCTTCTCACTCTCTCATTCTCTTCATTCATCAACCCCTCAAAGTACTCTTTCCATCTCCTCAATGCACTCTCCTTGCTTGTGAGTATGTTTCCCTCATTATCCTTTATCACCTTTATCTGCTGCACATCTTTCTTAGCTCGGTCCCTCTGTCTAGCCAATTGGTACAGGTCCTTTTCTCCCTCTTAGTGTCCAACCTTTCATACAACTCTTCATATACCTTATCCTTAGCCTTCGCAACCTCTCTCTTTGCCATGCACCTCATCTCCTTATACTCCTGTCTACTTTCTTCATCTCTCTGACAATCCCACTTCTTCTTTGCCAACCTCTTTCTCTGTATACTCTCCTGTACTTCCTCATTCCACCACCATGTCTCCTTGTCGTCCTTCCTCTGTCCAGATGTGATACCAAGCACCTTTCTAACCATCTCCCTTACTAGCTCTGCTGTAGTTACCCAGCTATTTGGTAACTCTTCACTGCCACCCAGTGTCTGCCTTAACTCATCCCTGAACTCCACCTCACAATTACCCTTTTTCAATTTCCACCATTTGATCCTTGGTGCTGCCCTCACACTCCTCCTCCTCTTCTTGATCACCAATATCATCCTACAAACCACCATCCTATGCTGCCTAACAACACTTTCTCTGGTCACCACTTTACAGTCTCCAATCTCCTTCAAACTGGCCCTCCTACATAAGATATAATCCACCTGTGTGCATCTTCCTCCACTCTTGTATGTCACCCTATGCTCCTCCCTCTTGTTAAAATACATATTCACCACAGCCATGTCCATCCTTTTCACAAAATCCACTACCATCTGACCTTCTGCATTCCTTTATTTAACGCCATACCTACCCATCATTTGCTCATCCCCTCTGTTCCCTTCACCAACATGCCCATTGAAATCTGCTCCAATCACCACTCTCTCACCCTTGGGTACAGTCATCACCACTTCATCCAATTCACTCCAAAATTTTTCTTTCTCATCCATTGCACACCCAACTTGTGAAGCATATGCACTAACAACATTCATCATTACACCATCAATTTCCAGCTTCATAAACATTACTCTATCTGCCACTCTTTTCACCTCCAAAATACTCTTAGCATACTGTTCCTTCAGAATAACTCCTACGCCATTTCTCCTCCCATCCACACCATGATAAAACAATTTGAACCCACCTCCGATATACCTAGCCTTACTCCCCTTTCATCTGGTCTCTTGCACACACAATATACCAACCTTCCTTTTGTCCATCATATCAGCTAGCTCTCTCCCTATACCAGTCATACTGCCAACATTCAAAGTTCCGACCCTCACTACCATAATCCTAGCCTTTCTCCTCTCTTTCTGCCTTCAGCTATGTCTTCCGCATCTTCTCCTCCTTCAGCCAACAGCAGCCCAATTTCCGCCAGCACCCTGTAGGCTAACAGTACTGGTGGTGGTCGTTGTTAACCCGGGCCTCAACTGATCCAGTATAAAAATGTTTATTGGTGTCTGCATGAAATCATTTGGCAAAGTTTTACACCGGATGCCCTTCCTGGTGCAACCCTCCCCATTTATCCGGGCTTGGGACTGGCACAAAGAAATGCACTGGCTTGTGCATTCCCAGTGGCTGGGTTATTGTTCTGAAGTATATAACAGTAAAAAATGTTTTGTTTAATGATGATAGAATTGAAAAGAAGTGAAAACTTCCATTCAATTTTTACAGTGTGTGTGTGTGTGTGTGTGTGTGTGTGTGTGTGTGTGTGTGTGTGTGTGTGTGTGTGTGTGTGTGTGTAGCTTCTGCCTCTGACTGAATAATCACCAGACAAGCTGTGCACATATATAAATGTGTATCATTTGGAAGGAAGATGCACTCCTACTATTTCAACTTGTATTAAAGGAAATATTGGCACAGTATGATAATTCAGATGTGAATAAATGTAAAAAGGAATAAACAGATATACTAAGCAAGTCTACCAGTAACTGAAGTGCCTTGCTGATTAATAGTAGTCATATCAGAAATGTTAAGGGGGAAAAGGGGGGCAGGCAATTAAACTACAATGATCTTATGTCCTCTCTATCTAGTCAACAAGAAAATAAACTACAGTGGCAGACAATAACATAAGATTGGTTGAGGCTGCTGGTAAGAATGAATAAAGCACTTGCCAGTAAACAAAAAAAGAAATTTCAAAAATCAAATTCTGTTTTCTGCCTTTAAATTATTTTAATAATATGTATAATTTGCAAGAGTATTTTAAAGAATGATAACAGAACGACAAAAATGCTTTCAGTGCAGTACTGAACCAAAGCAAAAAGCAATGTCAAGCAATAAATGCAGTTTTTAGACTTTTAAGTGTTTTCATTACTAAATAAAACCACAAGAGTATTTATAAAGAATGCATATTGCAACCAAATCCATATCAGGCAGTGATTTTAAATGTATTACCATTTCTCATGCTCCTATCAGAAGGCTGCAAATGTAAACACCACCACGACTTGCTAGTTAATACACTCATTATTCCCATGTATAAACAAGCATTTTCCAAACATTTTAATCTCATTCAATAAAGATTTAATAAAAATAAAATAGATTTATAGTAATACCTTAAATATGCAGCATCTTCTGTGAATTTACTGATTTTCTTTTTGTCTACCCCTATTTTTTTCTCCATCTTTTTTCTTGTTTTAGTTATGCACTCCTTTATCCTTTTTTAATTTCTTTCTCTCATATTTCTGTTCATTTTCTTACAGACCCAAATTCCTCAGGAGCAGCCCAGACCCAAACCTCCAACATTAGGGAACGTTCACCCTCTGCTTATCCAGGGACATCCACAAAGTAGTGCAGCTGGTCCTGTAGACATCCGGGCACATGGCTGTCTGGCAAGCCTCACTGAATGGGAGCAGCCCAGACCCAAACCTCCAACATTAGGGAACGTTCACCCTCTGCTTATCCAGGGACTTCCACAAAGTAGTGCAGCTGGTCCTGTAGACATCCGGGCACATGGCTGTCTGGCAAGCCTCACTGAATGGGAGCAGCCCAGACCCAAACCTCCAAGATTAGGGAACGTTCACCCTCTGCTTATCCAGGGACATCCACAAAGTAGTGCAGCTGGTCCTGTAGACATCCGGGCACATGGCTGTCTGGCAAGCCTCACTGAATGGGAGCAGCCCAGACCCAAACCTCCAACATTAGGGAACGTTCACCCTCTGCTTATCCAGGGACTTCCACAAAGTAGTGCAGCTGGTCCTGTAGACATCCGGGCACATGGCTGTCTGGCAAGCCTCACTGAATGGGAGCAGCCCAGACCCAAACCTCCAAGATTAGGGAACGTTCACCCTCTGCTTATCCAGGGACTTCCACAAAGTAGTGCAGCTGGTCCTGTAGACATCCGGGCACATGGCTGTCTGGCAAGCCTCACTGAATGGGAGCAGCCCAGACCCAGACCTCCAAGATTAGGGAACGTTCACCCTCTGCTTATCCAGGGACTTCTACAAAGTAGTGCAGCTGGTCCTGTAGACATCCGGGCACATGGCTGTCTGGCAAGCCTCACTGAATGGGAGCAGCCCAGACCCAAACCTCCAAGATTAAGGAACGTTCACCCTCTGCTTATCCAGGGACTTCCACAAAGTAGTGCAGCTGGTCCTGTAGACATCCGGGCACATGGCTGTCTGGCAAGCCTCACTGAATGGGAGCAGCCCAGACCCAAACCTCCAAGATTAGGGAACGTTCACCCTCTGCTTATCCAGGGACTTCCACAAAGTAGTGCAGCTGGTCCTGTAGACATCCGGGCACATGGCTGTCTGGCAAGCCTCACTGAATGGGAGCAGCCCAGACCCAAACCTCCAACATTAGGGAACGTTCACCCTCTGCTTATCCAGGGACTTCCACAAAGTAGTGCAGCTGGTCCTGTAGACATCCGGGCACATGGCTGTCTGGCAAGCCTCACTGAATGGGGACTTTGTGACTTGGTTGAGAACATGGTAGAGCAGGTTGTGAACAGAAGACTTCAGCAAACTGAGCCTTCTGTTCAGATGGTAGAAACCTTGTTGCCCCAATCAGCACTACCCACTGTGCCACCACACCATCTAGCAGTAGAAACATTTGAGACCTTGTGAACCAGGGATATTTGTTGGACTGCAAATCTCTTCATCCCCTTCCTTCCCTTATCCTCCCTACTATACCCTCTTACCTATTTCATACCCACACAACCCTCTTATATAGAATAAAAATGAAAAAAATAGGGGTATCTATCCCAAAACAAAACATAGTACCCCTCCTCTCCCATCTCCTCCAGCACAACCATCTTGATGTTTTCCTTGTGCGTTGCCCTCTTTGTTATTGCTCCCTTTTTTCAGTCTTTCCTATCTCTCCCTTTCCATTCATATGTGAAACCCATCATGCTGTCCAAATGAAGGCAATCATATATAGAGCATTTTAAACCTCTTTATTTTTTTTTAATATTAATAATAAAGCTGCACTGCTTGCCATATACCTTAAGTCTTTCAAGTGTGACTCTGCATAGCCACATTCATCTGTAGTATTCAAGTTTGTAAGAAGTCATACAAAACTAAGGCTTTCATATAGTCCTTTGCATATATTTAATGATTAACATCATCTATTTATGCTTTTGCCATAAGTAAGTATGTTTATCAAAACACTTTCTCTGTTACTTACTGCAAGTAACCTCTCTTATTGTATTTTCATAAAGACGTAGTAATGTACTTCATGGATAATCTGCTATACAAATGCAAAATCTGGGACTATGAATACCACCTTTGAAATTTCAAACAGTGTCTGACAGAAAAGTTTCCATATTTGTTAGTTTGGCTTTTATATCCACTATAGCAAGTTATAAGGCTGTGGGTACATATATACATAAATATTTATTTCTAAAACTTGAAATAACCTTATGAAGCAATGCCCCATACCATGATTATCTACTGACTTCTACAGTTATGTCTTTGTTGCTTTTGTATGCCACCATTCCAAAGCAGATAATTTCCCCATTGTCCTAGTCATAACAGCCAGCAGTAAAACTGGCAAGGAAACATGTTTAGGAAAGAAAAAGAAAATAAAAATACAGTAAACTTTCAGTATGTTATTTCAAAGTTGAAATTGCATCTACTGTATTGTTCAACACTGCAATATTTGAAATAAACTACAATCAAGGTACTTATTTATAATAATAGCTGAATTAAAATATAAATTATACCATGACCCCCCCAAAATGTGCACGCTGATTGGCCAGCGTGCCCGTTGTAAATCGAGTTATACTAATGGAAAAAGATCCGATCGCCCGGACTTTTTTCCATTAGTATAACTCGGTTTTTAAAACACTGTCTCGCTATGTTAAATGGGTTTAACATAGCGAGACAGCTTTAAAATAAGCAACGGAGATCTCTGTTGCTTATTTTAAAGCTGTCTCGCAATGTTAAACCCATTTAACATAGCGAGACAGTGTTTTAAAAAAAAGCAACGGAGAAAGCAAGATCTCTGTTGCTTTTTAGTAGCTATGTTAAATGAGTTTAACATAGAGAGACAGTTTTAAAATAAGCAACGGACATCTCCGTTGCTTATTTTAAAGCTGTCTCGCTATGTTAAACCCATTTAACATAGTGAAACACTAAAAAAAAAAGCAACGGAGATCTTGCTTTCTCCGTTGCTTTTGCTCAACTCTGATGTACTGCGCAGGCGCGCAGTACATCAGAACTGCCGCAGATGCCAGACATCTGCGGAAGGGCAGCAAACAGGCATTATACTATGCCATTATTTAAGAAAAGTAATAGTTTCTTTTCTTAAATAATGTCATGGTATAATAGCAATAACCCACTTCTGGGTGTGGGTAATACTGTATTTACCCACGGTTGGCTTTTTTGGACCTTTAGCCCTCGGGACCAAACCACGCCAACTGTGGGTAAATCCAGCATTACCCACACCCAGGCGTGGGTTATTGCTATAATAACCTAAGGTACTAACAGTAAATAGGATGTCAGTGTGTATGAAGACATGATGATTATTGATAAAAGAACACAACATTGATTAAGTATAACTGCACAAAATTGTCTATGGATATATATACTGCTTGACAATATTTAATAGTAACTGAAAATCACACACATTCATGCATGTGTGCCCACACACACACAAACGCACACACACACAAAAACAGCTGGCTTCAATAGTTGTTCTACTTCCATTAACACAAAAATCTGTTGCTCCGTGCAGCAAGAAATAAAGTTTATTAAGTGCACACCTAAGAATGGCAATGCAGGTAATGCGAATAACGGTATAAATGAAAAGTTAGATTACCACTTTAAAATAAATAAATAAAACGTTGCTACTTGAATTACTCAAATTCAGAAGTGCACTGCAGGAGGAAAATCAAACCACAAGCATGCATTATACTAAGTGCATAGCCCTAGCAAGAAATTGTAAATTCTTGTTTTGCTAACAATGAAATAAACATACAGGTAATACAGACATGCATCTCAGAAAGAGAAAGCAAAATGGTATTGCCAGAGCGTGTTATAACATTTGAGAAAATTCTGCACTTTGTAATATCACTCAAAATGCCCGAATAAGCCACAAAGAATACTGTAAAATACAACATGATTAACGGAGGAGAAAGTGACAAAAAGTGTGTAAGAACATGTTGCGCGGTAATGTATGAGTACTGAGGAGACTAACAGGATTTCGATGACTGATAATGACCTTGTGTAGTAGTGCATTTTTTCTCAGACTATCCTTCCTTACACATATCTTCCTTAAGTAAGCAAAAAAAAAAAAAGGTGAAACACACATCCTAACAATTCAGGGGCAGCTTTAGATCCTTTTATTGGCAATATATTTTTAATCCTTGGGAAAAAAAGTAGATGGTGCCAAAAGCAGCGCAATGACCATGAAACAAAAAGCTGCTAGTGTTGCCAATAACTAGTCCCCGAAAATCACATAAATAGTATTTATTAAAAAAACACAGAAAGTACATAAAAGGATAAGCGCTTTCGTCACAATGACTTCATCAGATCAAAAAACTATTTTGGAAGTTCTCATTTTATACACTTGATTAAATCATATGACCCAAGCAATTAAGTTTTAAAAGAACAGTCATAAACATTTCATGTAGGAGACTTTGAAATTTAAAAATCTGTGGAAATATAAACCTATGTAATACAAAAATGCAAATTAGTCTTCTAACTACTTTGAAATTTATAATTTAAACAATTAAATAATATAAACCTAAGAAAAACTTTGTAACTTTAGAGCAGTTAAATAACAAAGGAAAACTAAAATAGAAGGTTTTGGTGTCATAATTTACAAGCCCTAAACCTTAATTCTGGTTTGGTGCTGTTAGCATCATTTAACCCTGGATACTCAGCAGCCAACTGTATAAAATGAGAACTTCCAAAATAGTTTTTTGATCTGGTGAAGTCATTGTGACAAAAGTGCTTATCCTTTTATGTACTTTCTGTGTTTTTTTAATAAATACTGTTTATGTGATTTTCAGGGACTAGTTATTGGCAACACTAGCAGCTTTTTGTTTCATATTTTTAATCCTTTCCTGACACTTCTACACAGTATTAACTACTCTTCTATTTCTTTGATATAAAATGGCTAGTGTTTGTATAATTTATTTACCTATAGATCTCCATAAATAATGAGGCAACTTTTTTTTCCCTTTCTTAATATGTTTTTTTTTCAGTTTGAGACACCTCCTATTGCTACATATATGGACCTCAGAGATATCATTTCACAGCAGCAATGCCTTACTAGCATTTATCATACTAAGGTAGTGACAATATGAACAGTTCAGTGAAGCATGTATAACACATAAAGGTATCAACAAAAATGATAGTTGACAAACTGTTTTTTTTTTTGTTTTTTTTTTATGATCATAGTATCATAGGACTTTACTAGGCTATCGACTCGGAAGTCATTTCAAGCCTAGCCATTTCATCCCAATGTAATACCATAGATACACTAGTCAATACCCAGGATTGCATTTATCAATGACTGCTCATGTCCAGGAGCATTGTGAGCGCTATACCCAGTAAGAATTTATGTTGCCATCCACTCATGCAGGTTGCTTTTGAACAGTGCCACAGAGGTACTCTCTTTCACATGAATTGGTAGCCTATTCCAAAGACATGGCACTTGCCCAATACTTTGTTTTGAGTGACTTTTCACAATATGAAAGCATATGCTACAGAAAAGCTCCTGTCTTGTTAGGATGCTGTGTTAGATATTAAATTTGGTATCATCATGTCAGATGTTAAGGGCCTTGAACTTTCATAACCACCACGAGTTAGTTAAACAGGTTACCTCCTTGACCACCTTCCACTTTTCTCTAGTTATTATATATCCATTCCTGTCTGCTTAGCAAAGAAACAAACTCCTCTAAAAGGTCTAGCAGCCTTTCTTATGAGCCTTTGTGATCTGTAAATATTTGAAGCAGATGTTTTAAGG
Organism: Protopterus annectens; assembly: GCF_019279795.1. Classification (NCBI taxonomy): domain Eukaryota; kingdom Metazoa; phylum Chordata; order Ceratodontiformes; family Protopteridae; genus Protopterus; species Protopterus annectens. The sequence continues at coordinate 945,975,438 of NC_056744.1, read as the reverse complement.
AGCCTAGTGATAATATTACAACCATTGCCAGAGAGTCTTGCCTTTCTTATAACAATTATGATCTACGCTTCTCGCCTACACATTTTGTGTAATATACATCACCAGATGCCAACTTCTACTTTTGTTCTATAAATGACAAAAAAGGTTATAGCCAGAAATCTTTTTGCTAATGTCATCACTCATTTAAGTTTGTCCCAATAACAGATCTGTTAGATGTTTTACAAACTAGTTCCTCTGTTTCATTTACCAGACTCCTTGCATTTCTGTCAAGTGAGTTTGTAATAGACCTGTGCTAGCACTTATAAGTAATAAGAAGCATTTACATTATGAAACAGTACTTGATGCAATTATTTCTTTCAAAATAAATATTCTGCCACACTAGTTAGGATGTCTTCTAGTGTATTGTTTCACCAAAAAGTTATCAAAATATCGAGCAAAGCGAAACCATTTTGACAAGCTATGTTACTCTTTGCTGCATTTATCCATAAAGCTTGTTTAAAATCTGGTCTGAGTCTTTAGAAGATATCAGAAGACAATCACTTGTATTTGAAGAACTGAATTCAGCTCAATAATCCTGCTGCAGTTTTTTTCAAGATCCATTCATCTTTTTTATTATTATTATTATTATTATTATTATTATTATTATTATTATTTTATCCCAGGTTATTTTCAGCAGCATGTATGAATGCACACACTTATACTTGTACCCATTGGTAGGAACATTTCTAAAACATTAGCAGCACTACTGTTTCCTGCAGCTGTCAGATCTAAGACTGTTATACCGAATATATCCTCTTTAAAAAAAAACAGAGCCGTCTAAACCTTTTATTACTGAATCACCTTGTTATTGAAATTTCTTCATAACTTTCTGTTGAATAGCTAAAAAAAGTTTACATCTTATATTGTATCTCTGAATGTTGCATTATATTTCTAAATTGTGTATTGTATCTCTAAATGTTAATTATCATTGACCTGGAAATGACAACTCATGATAAATATAGTGCAAATATTTTAACATCCTGTCAAATAACAAGCAACATAAATAGTTGTCTGCTTTAATGTATCCAGCCAGGGTGAAGTGTTGTCCTTAAGAGGTGCCCAATGGATAAGTCTGATGGAACCACTTCATAGATCATTAACAGCTCTAAAACCTTCACAGATGTACTTCACAGGCCAGAAATTGACTTGGTATGTTTCTAAAGGTTATATGCAGCTTTCAGGCTTTTAGAACCTTCATTGTTTTTTTCCTCAGTATATATTTTTATTATTTTGAGTAACAAATACAAATCACGAAGAAGCTGACATTTGAATAAATCAGTAATAGTTACACATGTAAAAAGGAACTAACACTTCTAAGTGTAAAAACTACAGATTCTAAACTTAAGAACTATATACAATATCTACAAAAGTGCTTCCATAAAGTATGTGGATAGTAGTCTACACACCTGCAGAGTTTCAGCCTCCTAGGGTTTTCCCTCTTGGAGAAAAGCAACTTTTCAGGGGTATTTTTTCTCTATGCAAAAACAGGCTTGAAATGCATAGAGAAAGCTAAAAACAAAAAGGAAGAACAATAAAAAAAGGAAAAAAAATAAGCATAAAACCAGGTATTAATTATTTCGGTACTTTGTATGAATAAAACAATTTTGTCATGTACTAAAGAGTAAACCCAGGAAATTAATGTTTGGTTTAATTAGACCATGTTGGAGTCAAACAACAGGTATCTTCTCCCTCACTTTCTAATTTAAGTTAAATCTTTTAGGATGTGTTCAAAGAGAAGTAGCCAAATTAACTGAAATCATGGAAAGTTTATCTGGCAAGAAAAAAATGCTTTCCAAGACTTATAAACTGGTGAACCTCATTAAGTATGAATTAATACTTCTACACTCCAAATACTGGGACCAACAGGGAATTACATTTACAGATGAGCAGAAACTCAAAGGAATTAAATTTACCATCAAGTTATCTCCGTTTAAAAAAACTCATACACATACAGCTAATGATCAACAACAACACTTATTATACTCCTATGGTGCTAAATAAATTTGACCCTAAAATCTCCCCATCTTGCTCATTTTTCCATGCCAACCTTATGCATGCTCTATGGTTTTGTAAATACACTCACAATCTCTGGTGCTCTCTTAAAGTATGTCTAGAACCTTCGTTGTTTTTGAACTCTCAATTCACATAGCTGTCATTTTTACTGCACCATTGTTAAATAATATAATGTGACACTTTAATAGTGCACAAATGTTCGGCAACACCAAAAATGAACAAGTGTAATAGTGCTCCCATTTATATTCAGCAAATGTGAAAGAAGGAGGGATTCACTAGGTAAATCTAATGTAAAATATTAAATATCTTTTGTACAGATGGTTTTGACTGTATTAAAATCCCATCATATATGTTTATATGTTCCACTACTGTGTTCGGGTGAAAATATTGCTCAATAGATGTTAACTTGGCTTAGGTTGAAGTAACAATTACAATTAATCATAAACTGTATTACTACTAATCATAAACTATTGGTACTTAAATTAAATGAAAGGGCAAATGTATATGATGATGATGATAATAATAATAATAATAATAATAATAACAACACACAGAATTTAGCCCACGTAAATGTAACCCCATCTTTCACAAGAACATATTCAAGTATTTTATAGTTTGTAATGGATGCTTCCCTAATCTCTTGAAACCATTCCCTGATCAAATTCAGAGACTTAATTTTGTTATGTAACACCTTTACATATTTAGGTTTGACTTAATTTAGCTATAACACCATTGCATACCCATGGTGGTGGTGCTGCGGTAGCGTTGTCATCTCACAGTAAGACGTTGTCTGGTTCGATTCTCAGCTAGAGCGTCTTCTGCGTGGAGACATGCGTAAATGGGTGTACCTTCGTTGAAGGTTGTGCATCAGGGCTGGTAACTCGGCATGTAAAAATCAACTACCAATCATTAGCAGACCGGAGTTCCGCTGTGGCAACCCCTAACCGGGAAAAGCCAAAAGACCCAACAACACCATTACATATTTAGGTTTGCCTTAATTTAGTTATGTAACACTATTACATATTTAGGTTTGACTTAATTTAGCTATGTAACACCATTAGATATTTAGGTTTGCCTTAGTTTAGTTATGTAACACCATTACATATTTAGGTTTGACTTAATTTAGCTATGTAACACCATTACATATTTAGGTTTGACTTAATTTAGCTATTTAATACCATTGCATATTTAAGTTTGACTTAATTTAGCTATGTAACACCATTGCATATTTACGTCTGACTTAATTTAGCTATGTAACACCATTACATATTCAAGTTTGACTTAATTTAGCTATGTAACACCATTGCATATTTACGTTTGACTTAATTTAGCTATGTAACACCATTACATATTCAGGTTTGACTTAATTTAGCTATGTAACACCATTACATATCCAGGTTTGCCTTAATTTAGTTATGTAACACCATTACATATTTAGGTTTGACTTAATTTAGCTATGTAACACCATTACATATTTAGGTTTGACTTAATTTAGCTATTTAATACCATTCCATATTTAAGTTTGACTTAATTTAGCTATATAACACCATTGCACATTTACGTTTGACTTAATTTAGCTATGTAACACCATTACATATTCAGGTTTGACTTAATTTAGCTATGTAACACCATTACATATTTAGGTTTGACTTAATTTAGCTATGTAACACCATTACATATTTAGGTTTGACTTAATTTAGCTGTGTAAAACCATTGCATATTTACGTTTGACTTAATTTAGCTATGTAACACCATTACATATTCAGGTTTGACTTAATTTAGCTATGTAACACCATTGCATATTTAGGTTTGCTATATTGCACTTGATGAAAATCATCCAGTTACTTGATTTCATATTCCATCTCCCTAGCAGCGTTTTCAAATCCAGTAGCTTGCCTCCCCCAATAATGTATACAATTACCTTACCCAAAAAACTCATTACAGAGTGGCAGTGACAGCATTTCATTATTCAGTTTAAATTTGGATTTTTTAGTAAAGTATGTACAATCTTGAATTCCTGTGTATGCTGAAAGTTTTCCATAAAGTTGGTTGCATGCTTAATTAGCCTAATTTTTCAGTAAGAGAATTTGATCATCCAAGGCTAGCTGCCTTCAAGGAAAGACAATACTTTGACATCAGTTTCCAACTCAAGGGCCTCTTATGAAAGAGATAAACTATATGATTGATGCGATGCTCATAAAATGGCCTGAAATTATTTTCAAATGTTGTATAAAAATGCTTATTATGTTATGGCCAGCTTATCTAGATTGTAAAGAATTGTAAAAGCCACAGTCACAAAGTCCATTTTTGATTTATCTGGGCAGGCACATAGTTCAGCTACCAACTCTTTGTCTAAGCTGGTATACCATCTCTGGTATCTCATTAAGACTGTAGACCTCTAGTGAGTTATATGTCAGTCCCTGGATGGTGGTATAGAAGTAAGAAGTAGCTTATTTATTTTGGTTATTCAGAACTGAACCAGGTAGGGAGTAGTTATTTATTTTGGTTATTCAGAGCTGAACCAGGTAGGGAGTAGTTATTTCCTCCATTAGTGACTCACCTTCAGTTTTATTCATTGCTATGTGTTAAGGTGGAGAAGCAATGGAATTTTGCTTTCTGTGTTCATAATTCTGGGACAAATAAGCCTCATTGGGATATTGAATGCATAATTTTGAAAGTCAATGGAGTATCAACTCCTTTCATAGCTAATGTCATTTTAACACAGCTGCTGAAATACACATCAAAATAGTTTTATTACATCACATTAAAGCTCAGAAAAATAATGACTATTTGCCTATACCTAAATAGCCAGGCCTTTTGAGATTTACCATGTTCTCTAGAAGGGTAATTTTCTATACTGTGCATAACTCACTGAGCTGGTAGGTGTTGGATAGTAAGCAGGATGTGTGGAATACTGATGATAATAAATATGCAATCTTCTTTGATTAGCAACATTTTATGGGCTGAGTTATGATGAGGTTTTCCTCTCTTAAAGCACTTTCTTCCTCTCCAAAGCAATTGATTTTCCCTATCACTTTCACCTTAATGGATGGCAATTTTAAATCGTAATGGACTTTTGGATGGACAGAATCGCTCAAGGTAAAAAACTAGTCAATATAGATAAATAATTACATGAATATTTATTAGACTGCAACTTAATCAATATATAGAGAACCAATATGTGAGCTGACTTTAAGTATGCCTTTAATGGATCAGCCAATAAAGCATCCAGTAGGCTGGATATCTGGTTCATCAACTAATCTGCAGCATGCATGACAGAATAAGTCTGTATCATATCCAGTTATTTCTCTGATCATGACCTAATGAAGCTAAAATTTAAGCTTCTGTTAAAGAGCTTGTCCACCTTTCAATCATACTTCCCAACTGTACATATTTTCGCAGAATGTCTAGATTTTTGCCTCATATTTTTGGCCGTTTTTCATAAAATAGTGGTTTTCTGGCAAATTAGCTGCAAAAGAAAATAATGACAGAGGTCCGAGCTTCAGACTTCATACTCTTCAGAAAATTTATGCTAATGCAAAACCTGTTATTCCATCAACTTTCTAAGTTTTTAAGAGCTGTATTTAAAAATTGTCCCTATTTTTCAGCCTTTGTCCCACTTTTGTGTATGGCTTTGCCCAGTTGTCTTGCTCTAAGAGGTTAAAATATATGTTTTCAATGGGGATTTGACCCATTGCTTTTCAAAACCTTAATATCATTAAGGAGATGTTGGAGGGATAATGGCTGGGAAACCTTTGATGAAACTGGAATCAGTCTTTACTCATGTTGAGAATATTCTAATAAATATTGTGTGTGTGTGTGTGTGTGTGTGTGTGTGTGTGTGTGTGTGTGTGTGTGTGTGTGTGTGTGTACAATTAAACTGTGACTGAGTTTTGGACTCCTAAAAGGGTTTTCTGCTGAAGTGCAAACATAAGTAAAAGTGGTTTCTTCCCATATATCAGTGGTAATAGTAGTGTGCCATTTCTTTCTTGTTACTGAAGTGTTCTGAAGCCATTGGCAGGTCCTATGAAAAGCTGAAGAAGGGGGGGGGGGGGCAATTAATAAAGAAAGTAAATGCCAATACAAAATCCATGTGATCTATTTTCTTGACATACTACTTTTTTTGCATGTGTATGTATTAAGTTCATGTAAGGTACTGTTTGGCACATTGGGATCTGCTCATTGAGAAGTATTCAGATATTGAAAGATCAGTTTACCAAAAAAGGGGTGAGTGAAACCAAGTAAGCAGTTCAGGGTCAAAACATGAGAAATTCACGGTAATTCAAGTAGGTCTAAAGCTCAAGTTTTATCATCACCCTGCTCATCATACAGACTGTCCTTTACCCAGAGCCATTAATTAAGCCACAATAAATCACTCAGAAGCAAGTAGAATCCTATTCTTTTTACAAGCTCCCCTCTCCATTGTGTTAATGTTACCTGAATGTCAGAGGGCAAAGAAACATGGAAAGACATGTTTTTCTTCTTTCTTTGTACCATTCATTTTGACTCATTTAAAGTGAACAATTGATTTCCACAGATATTTAAGGAATAATAAATGCATGACAGGAATCCCTAAGTGAGAAATATTGTAAGTAAAGTAAGAACTTTGAAGGGCAGCTCAAGGTGCTTGCATATTTATCCCAGCATTATCTGAATGTAGTGTTATCAGAAACCACACAAAATGTAAGATCTCAGTGTCCCCAAACCTCCAATGTATACATGGAATTCCAGAGATGTAATTATTTAGTGTCTCAGTTCTATTTCTTACATGCATATTTTACACTTGTTTGTTTCCTCTAGTAGTATCCAAAGTTAAGTGGACATAAGCCTGGGCTTCATAATTGATGTTCACCCATCATTTACTTAAACCAAAGAAATTAATCATCAGTGAGCAGTAATGGATGTGTTCTGATCTTCCTTGAATAAGATGACTTGATATCATATGAAGGACAAGTTTATAATTTTGTTTTCAAGCATATTGATATGGATTTTGAAATGACTCCATAAACATTTTTTAACCTGTACTTTACTTAGTGTAGTTTCAAAAATGTTCCAGGATAGCTGCTGTTCTGTTCTTAAGGTGCAGCTATTCATTTGTAGATACAAATGACAACAGAAGTATGCAAATGCCTCCTTAACCTGTAAACCACACAATTTCAGCATTTTGTTTAGTTAATAGAGTCATGCTGCAAACTATTTGTATGGGATTAAAAACTGAACAACTAACAACTCATACATGATCCTCAGTTTACAGTCAGTTGCTCATTATGAGATTATTCATATCGGGTCTATATTACTTCAGAGAAAACCCCTTTACGTGAACATGAATACGTCGTACCATATCGTGCGAAGTACGTAAACCTCGAAAGTCCAAAACCGTGAATTCCGAAATGTCGATTTGTTTTGGTTGACCCGTCTGCAGTATAACTCCGTAAGGTAAGTGTGCGATAGATAGGACTTTATTGTTAGGATTTGGATTAAGGTAAGTGCATAGATAGGTAATGTATGTAAGATTTAGTGTAGTGTTAGATGTAGTTTTTTTTAAAGTGTATGTATGTGTGTTATTTATTTAGTTTGGGTGTATGTCTGTAGGGGAAGTGTGCGGTGGTTACGGACCTTAGGGTTAGGGAGGGGTTAAGGATAGTGCATAGATAGCTGTGTATGTTACGTTTAGTGTAGTGTTGGAAATGGGGTTTTGTTAAATGTATGTATGTGGATTATTTATTTAGTTTGGGTGTATGTCTGTAGGGTTTAGTTAGTGTATGTATGTGGTTTATTTATTTTGTTTGGGTAGGTACTAAGTAGCGGGTGGTGGGGTTGGCCAACTATGGCAGTTCGATATTTTATTTTTCGCGGTTTAGTGCATTCGGGAATTTTACGGTTCGAAGTATGAGGGTCGATGTATGGGTGTTCGGGTAATGTGGTTTTTGCTGAAGTGATATAGACCCTTCATATCATACTTGTTTGAGGGTCACTGTTTGAGGAAGCATATGCTTGTGTGATTTTTGGTCATTCCCTGGACCAGCAATTTCTAAGTGTTTGAAGTGCATTGCTTCTTGAAGAAAAAATAAGACAGGATTCTTTTTCTCTGTTAACAATCTTCCTCTGAGGTACGTGCAGTAGTAAAAATATAAAGGAAGGTAGTACTTCCTTGCAGAAAGAATACTTTTTATACTTTGTATTGCAGTACATTTGCTCAAGCGTAATAGAAAATAAAAACTTGAGTACATTTTGAAGTATTTGTACACTTGGTCTGTGTGCAGTTTTTTTTTTTTTTTTTTTTTTCAGCAGATATGTTTAAAGTCATATTGCCTGAAAGAAATATAATTGATTCATGTAGACTGATACAGTGCAGTTTAAAAATAAAACTCACAAGCCAACAAAAAATTCATTTTAACATTTTAGTTAAATATTGTGCAAGTAGCATGTTTAAAAAAGATGCAGCATTATTCTTGTTGATCTCAAAAGTTTTAGCATCTCCACCAAAATGTGTTTGACATATATTTTGTGTATCATTAGTTGCATTGCAACTCAAGCTGCAGTTGTTTCATCTTTTTTCTACTGGATCTTGCAAAACTCCTTAGAAACTGGATAGTCAGCAATATATTTCGGAGTATGGCGACTTTCACTGATTTCCTCCAAAAATGAGAAACACTTATCCAGAATCCATACACCCACAGTACATGACATTGGTGTTCCAATTTGTGAAAGAAAGCAAAACATTCTGAAATTTAGACAACATTGCTTATTTATTTATTCTGTGTGCCCTTTGTTGACTGGGTTTAATCACACTAGGTTGTTGTTGGTTTTCTTTCGGCTTTTCCCAGTTAGGGGTCACCACAGCGGAACTCCGGTCTGCTATAGCAGTCGATTTTTACGGTGCCGAGGTGCCAGCCCAATGCCCAACCTTCAACGAAGGCATGCCCATTCACGCATGACTTTTGAACGACACTCGACCGTGGGGAGGACATGCAGACTCCACACAGAAGGCGCTCCAGCCGAGAATCGAAAGGGTGTACCTCTTGCTGTGAGGCAACAATGCTACCGTTCCACCACCGCGGCTTAATCACACTAGGTAATGATTTCTTTTCAGGAGACATCTGAGGTGATATTTCTAGTGGAAATTTGGCCAAGTTTTCCACGAACTTTCATTGCTCTTTTCCATTTTGACAGGCTGAAGGGTTGTTGATTTGTGGAGGAAGAAAATAATGGCATAGGAGGTGCTGTCCCCTGACAATTTGGAAGTGAAAATTATGGTCTTGGATGATAGTGGTTTGCCAGATAAGACTTTGGTGTCTGTGATTGATGAAAAAAGAACATTTACTTGCCAAAGGTGCATTATGGAGCCAGGTTGTTGAATGCTGTGTTGAAGATGGTATAGTTCAGCAGGAAGAGTTTGTGAATATGCATAAAGGTCAGATCATGACTTCACACTTGGCTGAATTTCCACTCTGCAGCACGGTAGTAACACATTTTCTGTTTTGTAATGGGATGATCTTCCTACTTACAATTAAATTGTGAAAGATTCTGGTATTGCAAAAGTAAATCTCTTCCAACTCCTGTTCAGAAATATCTTGTTGTACAGATATCATTGAAATGTAAAGATATACTTAATAGGTATGATATTTGGGACACATTAATTTAGTCATTGGGTTTTACTGTTAAAGATGTGACAGCCATAATGCATGTTGGGAAAGACGGTTATTGTGATGTTGCATTTGACTCTTTTTATTAACAGAAGATTTTTTACAAAAAAAAAAAAAAAAAAGAGTTAAAAAAAGTTATGCTGTCCTTGAGTGCACTATGATGTGGTTGGTTTGAATTTCCTGCCAAAGCACTGACTGGTTGCTCAGTTTCATTCAGCAAGCATTGTGAAGAAACTCAGATATATTCCTATTTTTCAAACTCTTGCAATATTGTGTTGGATATAAATAAAGTATTAGATGATTTTGAAAATGTCTGCTGAATCTTCATTTATGTATGTACCTAGTGTGGTGACTATTGCTGGTTTAAAAGCTTATATCCATTATAGAGGTCAGCCAAAGGCATGTTTTCATTCAGATGTGTCTTAAGCATAAGTATCCATATACAGGGAAGTTGGTCACAGCTTTGCCAACTGAGAAATGCTTAGTAGAAAATGTAAATATAAAGG
>NC_056744.1:945850234-945960234 GCF_019279795.1 Protopterus annectens | reverse complement strand
TGCACTATTTTATTTCAATATCTGTGATCATTATAGAAGTAAAGAAGAAAACAGTATGCACACTGACAGGTATGAACAGTGTGTATTATAACTAGGGAGAAATAGCCAAGTAATAGAACACCAGAATGGCTGAGGAGGGGGTTGCTGCAGGTGTGGCTGCTCTGGGGGGATGTGATCTATTATCCTGCCTTTGGTCCCATTTGACCATGATGCATAGGCCCCACTTTATGGAAAAACAACTACAGATTCCCCCCCCAAAAAAAGTGGTAAAACATGTTTAAAAGATGATTTGATATGCAATACAACATGGTTGTATAACAGCATTAACAAACTATGTGCTTAAACTTCAGAAAAATAACATTTTACATATCTTAGTAAGGAAAGATGGTATGACAACCCTGCAGTGTGCAGCATGACAGTAGCAAAACCACATGTGCTTGCCTTATTGTGCAGTCACATGTAGATATATTGTTCAGTGTCAGCATACGATGAGCCAAATCACTTTGTGATGTATCTGTATATATTAAGACTGCTCCACATGCATGGGCATTGAGGGTGGTACTTTTATGAAAGTACCTGTTCCTCATAGAAGCACCTGTCTGTCATCTGTAGAGCAGTAATGCAGTCACTTCCACAAGTGTGCTGACATACCTTTTACACATTGTTGTCATTGCAGCACTAGCAATATAGATATAGGGCTGTGTATAATATTTTTAACAGCAATAACGTAATGCTGAAGTCAACATGAACAAAAGAAAGACAAGTAATTTTGCACATTATATGTAGCTATGATCACCCATATCTTGTGGTATTTCAGACACACACACATGCACACCAATCAGGGTTTAATATACAACTCAGTGTCTTGACATGTACAGTACAACTGTGAGATGCCACTGTGGAGAGATTCAAATAACTCACTGATCTGGTATGCAAAATCATTGCTACCATGCTAACTACTGATAAGGGAAAGAGGTTGCAATGAACAAATCTAAGCAGTTGTACTCTTATAGCATGGCATCCTAACAGCACTGACTGAGTGCTCCATACTTCTTGATACTACCATTATAAGTGCTGACGGAAGAGGCACAAAAATGCAACTTGACAATATATGAGAGATAATATTCTCCTACAGGGTAATCACATGTCGTGTTTCATTTACTTGAAGCCCACTGTTCCTTAATAGTTATCTCTGTTAGTGGCTGCTGTCCTGCTGGGGCAGATATAATGGACGCTGGTATTCCTTCAGCAGGACTTTACTGTGTATGTGATCATTTTGTGTATACTGCTCACAAAAACAGTGCTAGATTATAAGCAGTGCATCATTAGCATCATTCACTCTCATGAAATGCACTAATGTTCAGACAGCATATAAGCAACAATATAGAAGATATTTAAACACCACTATGTACAATGCTTATGAATCCCGCAGCTAACTAGTCTAAGAATCTAATAAATTTTAAATCTTATCAGAAGCCATTACCTGTCATACCTTTTAATAGACTAGCATATGAACATTTGTGCACTTCCATTTTTTAGGGTCTATATTACAAAACTGAAGATGCATTCTTTCGAATTTGTCTTGGTCAAACATAAAAGGCTGAAAACGCAAAATATTGAAGTGGCTATTAAGCAAATTCTTTCCGTGGGAAAGAATTCGCTTGGCTGCTTCTGTATGTTGCCATTTTCGGCACTGTAGTGCAGTCACAGAGTTGGTATATTTAAGTGGGGGGTATGGGGGGGAAAGCCCCCCACTTAATGTAATGTTTGAAACTGTTTTTATTTTTTTTTTTTTTGTTGGAACAGCAATTTTTTTCCCTTGGAAAAAAATCACTGTTCTGACACTTTGACATTGTAATCTTTAACTTACATAGGGTCGATTAATCACCGTTCGCTTTTTTAAGGGTTTGGTGATTTAATATAGACCCTATTTTTTACTGGCTGCTGCCAATAGTCTCTTTACTTTGCCAACAATACTGTGCTAGTTTAACAACTGAAATGGCATAGTTATTTTCCCATTACATTCCCATTTTTACCACATGCTTTTCGTAAAACATAGAACTCTACAATGGTTTTGTATCAAAATTCTGAATGCAGATGCTCTGCAAATGGGATATAGGATGGCAGATGTTGATTGTCATGTTGTCAACCATCAGTAGTCCATATCAATGAATGCCACTGTGCATTCGCTGATATGAAGTCGATCTAAGGGCTAGAGATCATGGTACAGTGTGGATTGGGACATTTTTCCCTTTCCTCACTGTAGTGTGATCTCGGAGTTGGAATATATAATTAGTAGGGCGTACAGGGGAGCTTGCCCCCTTGCAAAGATGTGATGTAACTTTTGCTCTGTATTTCATGTGTTCAACACTAACATTGACTCTGTAGATGTCGAGTGTATGAGTTGATGTTGTGATCACACTTTATTTCATGATTTGAGCATTCCTTTTGTGTTTATGACTGGGAATACAATTGTTTTTTGACATTTTAGTAGGAAACTCTCTAAAATACATATGACATGTAGATCTAAACATTATAAAAACAGCGTTTCATCCCTGACAAAATTATTCTGAAGTATAAATGTAATTTTATGCCATTTAATATTGTTGCATTTACATTTACTTTATAAGAACAAATTTCAGCTGTTCATAGTACAGTATTTCACAAAACTACTAGCTGAGGAAATTTGCTTAAAGTTGTCATGAATAAAGGAGTAGCTCCACTTGGACATAGATCTTACTGTAATTTGATGCATTTCCCAGCTTGAAAACATGCATTTAATTCAGGTATTTGTGCTTCAGTCGTTATTTTTTACTGTAGTAGGGAAGTAAAACATTCCTATGATTTCAATTAAATTTCTGTGTTAGCTTAACTGAAAATAAAGTGTGTCTTTAAGTGCTAACTTAATTCATTCATTCCTTTTCAGTGCCCTCTTTATTTTATTCAACATTATGAAGAAATAAGAAATCATTGCAGCATTTCATTTTAAGTCCATTGAATGATACTGGCACTCCCCCATATCCCCCACACACCCATGCACACACTTATATACACATGTGCATGATCACATGCACGCTCACAAATGTAGCCACACAGACACATTGCATACATGCCTAGGGTAAATTTGGAATTTTGGCAATTTATCTACCAGCATATCAGTGAGTTTGGAGAGAAAATCAGAAAGCCGTAATAAATACCTCATGGGCACAAGCGGGATAAGCTAACTCTCCCACAATGTGCCTTACATGGAAAGTCAATTTGAGAACTAATGTTGTTTTGTTGGAGTGCAGTCTGCATTAAGTGCTAGCTATGCATGGCTTACTTTTCACAGCTGGTGGAGGGCAAAATGTAGACAGCCATCTAGGAACAAGTAATCAGAAAACAGCACGGTTGGCAATCTGTTTAATTACTGAGACATTCCAGACAAAATCAGAGTATCCCGATTTCAGCAATTCATTTTTTAACTGCCTGTAAAATGCCACACTGAACATCCTGAAAAAATAGGTGAAGATATTTGTGTAAAACTCTACACAGACAAACTAGAGATAAACCTTTACATGAAACAATTATATATACCAAAATGAAAGAAAAAAAGTCTGTGTGGTTCTCAAATAAGGTGTCATCAAAGCTCATATAAAAAGGAGACATAAAAAGAAGACAACCAGTAATAACAGCAAAGACAAAACTGTAAAGGAAAAGTATTTTTAAAAAAAAGGTTCAATTTACATACTTGCATACCATTCATGAGTACTTGGTTTACCAAGCCAGTAACTAATTCTTACTAAAATGTCTAACAAAAAGATGAGTGTTAGAAGTTGTATTTAACATAATTACATCTTCAGTGTGTATGACAAATCAAAAGTAGAAAGAAAATTCAGACACAGCTATGTAAACTATTCTGCTAGTAAACAATAACTTTGCAAGTATCTGCATTTAGTCACAGAACTAATTTTAATAAAAAGTGTCTAAATGTTATTCCCAAACAATTGAAACCTGCACTTACTATAAAAAATGGAATTATGAAAAATTATTTATTAACATTATAGGTAGGAAAAAAAGTTCCAAAAATACATAAATATAGTGGGTATCTCTTTATTAATGAAAAGCTGTTCACAGACAAATATGTGATTGTAGGAATGTTTAAGGAGTATTTTGCAGCTCTGTCTATGACAGCAAACAAATCTTGAAATTATAACCAGTGTGTTGATACTGCTTTCAGTTCATACTGTTTATACATTTCCTTAAAGTAGCAGTTCCCAATTGAGAATGAGCAAGATGAGGATTTTTTAGAACAAAAAGGAAAGAAGAAGTGAGCTGTGATGCAGACTGTCTCAGAAGTCTGAAATATAAACAACAGACAAATGTGATAGGGTAAATCAGAAACATATTTAATTGTTTTTAGAACATTCTTAGTTATAAACATAATATTCACTCTAGCATCTTGATATTGCATAAGTATCTAAATTTACGAATAACACTAAGATTGCATGTATTTAAATCGCATAATTTTCATTTTGAAAAGACTGATAAATTTGATCAGCAACACAAATTATAATATATTTAAGCAGCCCAAAGTTATGTAACAGAATGGATTATCACCAGATTGTTCAGGATGGTGAAAAACAGGTAAGATTGGAAAAAAAACACTACAACTCAAAGAAATAGTTTGAACAGTATCTGCATAACTCTCAATTAAAAAAATGGATTGCAGTTTGAAACAAAAAATGGAAAATAATGAGGAACAGTTGGTCTATAGAAATAATATCCATCTATAGAAATAATACAGTATTTTTCTTTCAAAAAAAACATCATAAGAGTGATGACAGCACATGGTCAGGTGATAAGCATGCTACAATGTCAGGACATAAAAGTAATGGAGAACGAATAACACCAGAGTAGAATAAACAGTCAGCATCCCATAAAGGAAGGAAGAAATCATTCAAAAACTTTTTTTTTTAATTTCAACAATCATTACTACAACAGTTGGGTCAGGATACAAAAAAACTGAACTACCAAGAGATGTATAACTATATACTATGAAGGAAATGAACAACAGAAGTTTTGAATTGGTCTATATTAGCAAAAAATCTTGCATCAGCAGAAACAATCCAAATGTTACTGACATTAAAAATGTACATTTTCATGACTGTTCTCTTGTTACATATTTGCTCTCTGATTTGTTCAATGAAATTTTGAGTAATGATTTTTTATTCTTTGAGGGAAGATTTAAAATGTAACAACTTGTCTGGTTGTAAAATAACCAAAATTTACAAATGAGTTATTTATTTTTATATTTGCTACTTATTGAATTTTGTAATTTTATTTCTAAAATTCATTTGAAATGTTTTAATTAAAGAAACAAGTAAATAGGGTTCCTATGATAACAATGAAATGGCTGAAGATCAAACAGCCTAAAACTTGAAAATGCCATTTATCGATGTGTTTTTTTGTGCGATTGCTGTACAGTGAAGATCAGAAAATTTGCCCTTTCCTCACTGTAGTGCGATCTTGGAGTTGGCATATATAATTAGTGGGGGGTTGCAGCCCCCACAAAAGCAATTTTGAGGTATGACATTTTCGGCTTTTAAGCCGTTCGACATTTAATCTTTTCAATGTTATAATATAGACCCAGTAAATAGCATACACTTATGCTCTTCATAGTATAAATGAGTCTGACAGATTTTTTCCTGTTGTTCTAATGAACCTATCAGTTATTTAGCATATTGTCCATTAGAAGTTCACTTCATTTTAAATGAAATTTGTACCATAATTTAATAATCATAGTATTAATGAATTTTATAAAGCAATGACACTTGAACAGATGCAAATATTTAAATATAATTAGAATGCAAAAAGTTATTTACATCATAATGATCAAAAACCAGAAAGAGTGTGTCAAACATAGAAAAAAACACATGAACCAAAAGTACAAATTCCACGTCAGCCCAAGAACCAAGTAGGAGAATGAATCCAAATTTATTGATCACACTAGGATAAAAAATTTCCACGTTGAGCACTTTTGTCACACACTTGACTTCCTCAGAACTTAATGTACAATAAAATTCAAAGCTCCTTATATAGCCCACATAGTACTAAAACAATTAAATTGGAAATTAAACAATTATCAAAATTGTAGAATAAACCCATTATTGTTTAAAGAAACCTTTGAAACAATACATATTGACATTCAAACAATTCTAAAATTGTTTTGTACAGCTTGATTATAAATAGATAAAAAAATGCATAAAAACTATGCATAAAAAATAAAAAATAAAACATAATAATAATATTATTAATAATAAATAATCCTAATAGAAAATAATCCTGCTTGGATGCTACCCAAAAAACAGGCCTGAATGATCATGTATCCATCTATCCTGAGTTGAGAATGAGAGCAGCCAAACTCTGAAATTTTTGTGAAAATCTGTTTATTTTGGTCACAACTTGTTAGTCACAACTTGTTAGCATACATTTTTTGGTGCTATTAAAATTTGCCATTCACATGCAAATAGGTATTTTGAAACATACATTTTCTTTAGTATTCAATTTTTTATATATACATTTGTCATTTTTTACTATTTATTTATTTATTGTTTCATTTTTGTTACCCCTCTGAAATTAACCAAGGGATACTGGCTGATTCACTTCACCCTGAGGCCATGAGATCAAAGAAAAAAGTGAATTATCCATCTCAGAAGGCCTTTTTTCATGTTATTGTTTTACCCTTTGGACTTCGAAAGGGTCCTGTCACTTTTCAAAGGCTCAGGTGTAAAGTTCTCAGTCCTCTAACCTTGTATTCAGCTGGATATCTTGATAATGTAGTAATTTATTTAGAAGATCAGGAGTCATCTTTATGAAAGTGCAAACTATCCTGTGTTTTTTTTTTTTGTTTTTTTTTTAATGCAGGCAGGACTTTAAAACTAATTCTTCTATAAGTAACAGTTGTCTGGCAGAAGCAAGATGCTTAGGGTATGTTATTGGAAAAGTACTAATTAGACCCACAATCAGGTAAAAACAGAGCTGTCAAAAAATGTCTTATGCCCATACTAAATAATAAGTAAAAACATTTTAGGACTAGTAAGCTTATATAGAAGGCTCATACCTAACTTTGCTACAGTAGCCATTTTTGACAGATTATACAAAAAAAGTGAGGTGCCCATCCAGATATATATATATTTATTTATTTATTGCATTTGTGTACCAGGAAAGTTAACTAGGCCTGAAAAAAGCCCATTTTCAGTGGAGGCCCGGGGAGAAAAGCTCCACATTTAATTACATACAAATAAAATATTACACAATTAATACAGAGTATATAAGACAAGTAAAGAATGACAAGGTAGAGTAATGTGATAACATTGAATCAGTTGATAATTATAGTGGAGAGTTATTTCTTAGAGTTGTGGCAGTAAGAATAGAAAAATATTTATATGTAAGTAGTATTATTAGCAGAGAGAAGAGTTTAGGATGAAGGATGAGAGAGGGAGATTGATGGCTATGGTGGGGATAGCAGAGGGTAAAGTGACAGCAGAAGAAATGTTTTTTATAGAGGGAAGGGAAAGATAGGCTAGTTATAGAGTGTGACTGAGTAAGGATGGAGTAAGGATTGTAACAGAAGGTCAGGTTATGGAGTTGTCAGTAGAGGTGCAGGTGCATATCCAGTATGAGGAGAGATGCAATTTAAGGGATCGTTTAAAGGTGGTGGAATTACTGATAGCCCTGAGTGAGGCAGGGAAATTATTCCATAGCTTGGAGACAGTAAAAGAATACAGCATGTGGTCAATTGTGAGCTTTGGTTTGTCAGTGTTCAATAGTATTTTGTTTTCTGACCTTAGGAGTCACTTACTATGGCATGTGGTCAGAATGTGGATGAGGAATGGCCAGACTGCTTGGTCATAAATAAGTTTATGGGCAATAGTTAGTTGTAAATAAGTGAGTGATGGGGGAACTCAAGCCAATTTTGTTGGTGTAGTGAGGAACAGTGGTGGGAGGAGTATTTAATATTTGTAGCAAATTTGGCAACTTTGCTGTAGCATGAGTTTTAGTTTTAGAGAGGATTGAATGTTGGTGAGGATGGGGGCACCATATAGGAGAGTTGGAAGCAGGAATGATGAGGCAAGAGCCTTTTTTAGCAGAGTAGCTGAGAAAGTAGTTGTGCCTGTAAAGAGCACCCAGTTTTTGGTGGTTTTTTATGTTATTATAGATATGAAGGTCAAAGGTTAAGTTGTCATCAGTGATGACACTGAGTAATTTGGTACTGGTAGTGAGAACAACACCAATAGTAGTATTATTTTGTGATTGGACAGAGAATTAAGACTTCTGAATTCGGTTCGATTTTTTTGGGGTAAATATTAGGAGTTTTGTTTTAGTGGGATTAAGGGTGAGGTGGATTTGTGACATTCAGGATTCAGTTGAGGTAAATGCTTCTTGGGTAAGTTGCTGTAGTTTAGAGGCAGATTTAGAAGAGCAGATTATAGTAGAGTCATCTGCATATTGGATTACAGTATTATGGGTGAGAGAAGTGTGGAAGTCATTGATGAATATACTGAATAAAAGGGGTCCCAATATAGATCCCTGGGGCACCCCTGTATTAGTATTGATGAAAGGGGAGGAGGAGTGCTACCAGATGGTAGATTGCTGCCTATTGCAGAGATAGTTATGGAACCAATGAAGGGTGGGAGGAGAGATGCCAAGGTTGGAGAATTTAGTAAGCAGATGGGAGTGGGAAACTGTGTCAAATGCTTTTGATAGATCAAGTAAGAGTGCAGAGACTATAGATCCAGCATCCTGGGCTCTATTTACTGTATCTAGGAAGGAAATTAGGTTGGTATTGGTGCTATGCCCTGGCCTAAAGCCATGTTGAGTGGAGGAAAGGAGTTGATGACTAACCACATAACTAAGGAGCTAGGTGTGAATGCATTTCTCAAGTATTTTTGAGATGGGAGAAAGGATAGCAGTAGCACAGAAGTTAGAGATGTCAAAGTTGTTTCTTTCTTTGTGAAGTGGAAAAACGTAAGCATTTTTCCAGATATCTGGTATACTTGAATCCTGAATGGATGTATTGATAAGAATGCTGATGGGGTATGCTATGGAGGAGGCAGATAATTGTAAAAATTCTGCCAGTAAGTTATCAAGGGCATTGGTGCAATGTTTTAGTTTATGAAGAAGCTTTTGTATAGTAGAGATAGGTATGGGTAAGACTGTGAAAGTGGGTATTATGATAAGTGGTGTATGTACTAGTGTAGGGTTTAATGGGTTTGTGGTGATGGGTGAGAATGTGGTAGTAAGTTTAGTGATGGTGTTGATGAAATAAGAATTGAAGAGTGAGGCTAATTCAGAGGGTGTGCTTTCAGGATTTGAGCAAGGATTATCTTAGTTCCAGGATGGAGTAGGGAGTTGATTGCTCCCCAAAATTTCTTGGAGTTCAGTTCATGTTGGTTTTGGAGGGTTTGGAAATATTCTTTTTTTATTTTTGAGTACTAATCATTTGGCCTGGTTTTGAAGTTGTTTATATTGAGTGAGATTGTAAGGGGATTTGTTTTTTAGCCAGGTTTCCAGGCTTTGTTCCTATAGGACACTGTTTCCATTGTGGACTTGCCAAACCATTTAGCTTGTTCAGCCTTGACTCTTTTAAGACAGAGAGTGGCAAGACGATTTAGGACACTAAGAAATGTGGAATTGAAGAATTTCATGTCTTCATTAAGTGGGAGAAATCTTAGAGGATTCCAGTTAGCATTAGCAAGATGTCATTAAAGGTATTTGAAAAGAAATGTTAGTTGTGTCTATATTGGTGTATATTTTGTTTAAAGGAGGGCTTACATCTTATGAATGCTGGAGAGTGGTCAGTTATACTGTCTGGAAGTGTTCCAGAGGTGGTAATCTTATTAGGGTCAGAAACCATTATCCAATCCAGGATTGAGCCTTTGCTATTCTTTTTGTCAGGTCTAGTTATATCAGAGATTAATTGAGTATAGATGTGAAGGTTGATATTTGATGAAGGGCTGTTTTTAGAAAAGTCGATCAAATTTATGTTAACGTCACCCACGATGATTGTTTCATGTTTTATATTGTTGGTATACAAGGCAAGAATGTCTTCAAGAGTAGGAATATTGTTGCCTGGGGGAATGTATATGACTATGACACAAATACATTTGCTTTTGTTTAGTTTTAAGAAGGTAATAATTAACTCTGCAGTGGAGAAAATGGAAATAGTCTTTGGGTATGGAATCACTGTGAAGGTACTTGGATATAATAAGGTGATGCCTCTGCCTTTTTGTGGAGTCTATCTGATCTAAGGCATGAATAGTCTGGAGGAAATCTAGGTTTCGGTTATGGCTGTAAAGTCTGGTTTATATTGACTTAACCAATCTTGCAGAGGGGGAATTTTATTTTTTACACTTTGAATGTTGATGGTGGGGAAATTTAGGGACTTTGTGGTATTGGGGGCATTTTGAGAGGGAAAGGAAGGAACAGGGTTAGGGTGTATATCACCACACTGAACTAGGCTAGGATGAGTAGGACAAGGTTTAGGATGGAGCTTCTTTTTTATGAAATAGTTATGGTGAATGTTACTAGGAAAGTTATGTTGTGGAGAGAGGATAGTTAGTTTCTTTTATAAAATTAAATCTGTGGCATACAGACTAGAGTAGATTACAGAGTAGCTATGGGGGTGACATTGTAGGTGGCTGTAGTAGATGTGGGTTTGGGAGGTATTTAAGTTGGGTGAAGTGAAGAGAGTGTTAGAAGGGAGAGAGAGGTATATAGTCAAAGCAAGGAGAAAAATGTTGGGTAATGGGAGCATTACTGTGAGCAGTAGGTGTATGTGTGAGGTGAGTTTCTGTGGTAGTAGAGTGGGTTTGTTAGTGAAGTATAGATAGGAGTTTAGGAGTAGTGCTATTGATGTGAGGGTGGAGTGTTATGCTTTAATGCAGGTATGAAAGGTAGGAAAGATGTAAGTAAGAGGTATGGAGATAGAGAGTGAGGTTATTGGGTATATGGTTGTATGGAGTAGCAGGGGAGGTGGTGAATGTAGGAGAGGTGTCAGGTATATACAATGTTTAAGTGAGAGTTTGGATACTGGGTGGGGTATGGAGGAGGAGGAGTTGGAGTGATGGATGGCTGGAGAGGTGGGACAAGGATAAGTATAAATGTAATTGATGAGGGGGTGGGTGGAAATGGGGGTAAGGTAGGAGAGTGAAGTGAGCCCGAGCGGAGTGAGGGCGAATGGAGTGGGGCCCTCACAGCTATGACAGAGGCAAGATTTCTGAAAAAAAACAATCAGAAAAGCAGCACTTGGTTTGTAAATGTAAAGTAAGTATATATCTCTTTGGGTAAAAATTGAAAAGACTAGTTTAAAAGTGGGCACAAAGTTGTAGTAAGAAACTAAGTTCCCATGTTAACAAGGGCTGTTAGCTAGCCAACAATGGATCTGATCGGGATTTTGCATTTAAATAGTTTAGTTCACTTCATCTTTACTATAATATTCTCCTTTACGTTTAATTGTAGTAGAGGTTGGTTTACTTGTGTTACACTGCCAACTAGTGACAAAATAAGGGAATCACATTTGACTGCCTAAAACATGAGTAGGAAAGAATGGGAGGGGAGAGTCGTGCAAGTGTGCAAGCCAGTAGAAACAATAATAAATTAAAGAAAATACAGTGAAGGATTTAACAATGAAACTGTAGTATAACACCTACACTTTATATGAAATTAGAAAAGGCTGTCCTCGTAGACTGAAGGGTAGATTTCTTGGGTCTTCAAGGTATGAAAGTCCAAGGAAGTTGGAATGCAGCAGTAGGAGAGTTGGAGCAGCCTGTTTTTATATGGCTGCCTGTCTTAGCTGAAAAATAAAAAGAGAATGAGAAAACAACTGGTCACAAACAGTAAAGCGTAAAGGGAGCAGGCAAATAAGAATGAGAGCGTATAAACTGGTCAGACAGTACAGGAAGGAAAGGGGAGCAGAAACAAAGGAGCCAGGGGTAGAGCAAGATGGTCATATAGGATAGAGTAGGGTAGGAGTAAAATGGTTCAGTAAAGGAGCAAAGAAGGGTATGTTAGATAGGGTGAATTGCCATAGACAAGAAGAAAGGAGGGGAAGAGCTATAGAGCTAGTGGACAAGGCCAGGCAGCAGTCAGATAGCCAAGCATGTAATCCTATGCATTATCACTATCAGTACAGCATTACAACAGTGTGTTTACCATGCACCTTCCCAAGTTGTTGCAAATACATAAAAAGCTCCGGAGGAAGGTAAAATAGCTTATCATCACCAGAACAGACAGTACCCCTCTCCTAATACATATGCAAGTCAGTCAACACTTTAGCTCTGTAAGTTAAGCAAGGTAATGCTATGCTTTCTGGTTCAACTGATAAATACATAGTACTATAGTACTGTACTATAACATGAGATGAGGCTTTTAGAAAGCTGAAAGCTCTTTTGATCAAAAACAGTCATACATCTACCTTCAAAAACTCCTTATTGTATATGCCAATGCATCTAACGTAGATTAGGTGCTGTTATATCTCACTTCACTGCAGTATTACATGTTGGAATGTAGCTTTGTTTTAATAGCAGAGTATATACCACCACAAAGGTTCATAAGCAATGAAACATGAACACAAAATTCTATAGGTGGGCTTCATGACAGTAGACATATAATTTCATGACAGAGAAACAGTTGCAATTATCACAGTCCCCTAACCTTCCTACCTCATTTACTACAGAACCAAAGATTTTTAGTTTGGAAGTGGGTTCATTGTGGCATAGAAACTGCCTAGCTTTCAGAAACTGTATTTATTTATTTATCAATTGTTGACCAGAAAAGAGCCTATTTTCAGTGGAGGGCTGGAGAGAAACACTCCAGACATATGTCTTTGCAATGTGGGAGGAAACCCACATGAATACAGGCAGGACATACAGACTCTGCACAGAAGGTACCCTAGCCAAGAATAAAACCAGAAAACCTCTTGCTGTTAGGCAGCAACACTAACCACCACACCACTGCACCACCTGTGTTTGCTGTTTTGATGTGATAAATGTAGTCTAAATAATACAACGGTAGTTAATGGTTGCACATATAATCAGTGTACTACTGTACTAAACCTGTAGTAGAAGAGCCTAATGTGAGTCATCTAAAGAACTGTGATTAAAAGGTCATTTAGAGGTCTAAAACAACAGAGACATGACTCTTACAAAGTTGGATTTTAAGGCCAAGACAGGAGGCAACTGGTTGACTGTGATCACTACAGCTAAAGTATAGATTTAATCAAGGAATATCCAACAGCCTTTCTATGTATATATTCAGAGATTGCAATTCAACTTAACATGAGCTGAAATACCAGTCTTGTGAATTCTAATGAATATCATGCGTTATTAAGATACTTTAAAAGTGGAATGAAAAGCACAAAAATGAACTGTATATAGGAGAAAAAGAGTGCTTCCTTTCTAAGTTGAAAATAAATTTTGTTGTAATTTTTTTCACTCTTAAGTCAATTGCAATTAACTTTAACTGTCATCAGCATATTATACTTGCCAATGTGTGTATGTGTGTGTGTTTGTGTGTGTGTATGTGTGTGTGTGTGTGTGGCTGTGTCTGTAAAACAATCTAAAGGAACAATTGCATTCTAATCAGGTAGTGCAGTAGTGGTGCAATGGTTAATGTTGTCACCTTACAACAAGAAGCTCTTTGGTTTGATTCTCAGCTGGGGTGCTTTCTGTGTGGAGTCTGCATGTCCTCCCTCCATTTTCATGGGTTTCCTCCCATATTCCAAAAGCATGCATCTGGAGTCTTTTTCCCCAGGCCTCAACTCAAAATAGGCTTTGTCCTAGTCAGACTTTCCTGTCAATAAATGTAAAATACATAATCACTTTGGAAACATATTACTCTGGGTAATATGTGATAATATCAAAAGCCTATTTAGAAAACATTTGCAGATAGTCGGGTCTATATTAGAAAGACGACAGATGAAATAAGTGAACACTATAAGATCGACACATAAACGTCGATCTACAAAAAGAGCGAAGGACGGAAACACAGAAAGACAATGCCGAACGGATTTCCCTGGCTAGCAGGGTGATTGTGGGGATGAGGAAATATATTCTTTTCCCCACTGTAGAGCAGTCTCGGAGTTGGTATGTATAACTAAGGGGGGTGTGGGGGTTGCAGGGGGGCTTGCCCCCGCAAAAGCATTAATAAAAGTGTTTTACGTTGTGTTTGTTTACTTCGGTTTTACTTACCTGTATGTTGCTGTTGCTTCCGGGAATCTGTTCGGCGTTGTGCATTTGGGCATTTCTGTCCTTCGCTCTTTTTGTAGATTGACATTTATGTGTCAATCTACTAGCGTTCGCCTATTTCAGCTTTCATCTTTCTAATATAGACCCAGATAATCAACTAGCATGATGAAACAGATCACAAATTAAAAAATTAAAGAAGCTTAAACTTTGATTGATGAACTATAAAAAATAAAGTTAATTAAGCACTGCAAACAGGAAGACTGGAACATGCATATCCCCTTTTTTCACTCACCTGGGGGTGGATAAAACTAAGGCACAAGTACTATCCATTGTTGCATTGGGGGTTAACAAACTAGAGGAAACTGATTTTAAAATACAATGCATTTTTATTTCTTATTGTAGACTTTTAGCACCTTTGTAAACTATATTTGATCTCTGTTTTAATCTGAAATATGTATGCTTCATGTGTCCCAGAAATGTGTGATAT
This sequence comes from Protopterus annectens, assembly GCF_019279795.1. Classification (NCBI taxonomy): domain Eukaryota; kingdom Metazoa; phylum Chordata; order Ceratodontiformes; family Protopteridae; genus Protopterus; species Protopterus annectens. Next base: position 945,945,519 of record NC_056744.1, on the reverse strand, counting down.
TTGCCATTGAAATGAAAGGAAGATATATGTTGTAAACCTACATTTGAAATGCAAAATACAACTTATTCCAGTAAGTACTTAATTGCTTTCATAATTAAGTCACACAAGGGTTTGGAGATAAAAAGGTCAAAGGCTATAAAATGTGCAATAACCATACATTTCAATGAAGCAGATGTTAAAAGCAGATGAAGCAGACCTTAGCATACCACTGCATCAGTGTGGGAAATAAACATGTAGTCTCATGTAATGCAATTTCATAGCTATTGTGAAAAATGAAATGGTGTCATCTGCTGATTCTTGGGTTTTATGGAAACGGAGAGATATAATCAATTATATATATATATATATATATATATATATATATATATATAATTTATTTATTTATTTTTTTTGGCAATTGAAGGAAGAAACTGTCTTAGGCTCGCTGAAGATGCAAGTCTGCATTTCGGCCTTAAGGATTCACCATGGTATGGTCTAGTACTCTTTAAGCTAAAGTCAGCTAGATTTACTAATCTAATTTAAAGATTTTCTTTAAATATTCCTGTCTGCATAGCTGTCTATTATTTTTCTTTTGGTGCACTGATTTGACTTCCTCATATTTATTCAGTATTAGTACTGTTTTTATCATTTAATGGCAGTTGTATTTATTTACTTTTAAGCTCATATGGCTGGGATTTTTTGTTTATTATCTGAGAAGTTGTTTTTGAACACTGTAGTATGGCAAACTGTAGCTTTCATCACCAGTGTTCAAACTTTCTTAGGACTGCTACCAGTGGAATATTAATTTTTAAATTTCATAGTTCAGAAAATCAAAAGCTTTAGGTAACTAGTGTGTGTGTGTGTGTGTGTGTGTGTGTGTGTGTGTGTGTGTGTGTGTGTGTGTGTGTGTGTGTGCGTGTGTGTGTGTGTTATCAGGTGCAGTGGGCACTAACACATACTGAGATTCACAAAAGGAGTGACAAGTAAGTGAAGAGAGATGCTAGGCAAAAGTCTCTGCCAAGAGAATAGTGTGTGATACTAGTCTGTATTTGGATAGTGGCAGAAATAAGTACAGTTAGGTGGGGCAAAGTGTGCGCTTGCTCCGAGTACAAGGTGTTGTTAAGGGGCATTCGGCAGATATGATCGGCCAGCAGTAAAGTGCAGGTACTTGTTTCTACAGTGGCATTTCAAATGGCAGAACAGAAATGAATTCCTGTACTGGTTCTGCAGTCAGGACTAAAGCTTATAGCAAGCTGCTTGGTAAATTTGTTTAAAAGCAAAAAACCTTTTTTGCTTCTGTCATAGATGAGAGGGTGTGACATGTATGAGATGGCACCCTTCTTTTGGGGAGAAGGGAGAAGCACCAGATTGGAAAGTGGCCCTGATTTTTGTTGTGGGGATTAGCAAATGCCACCATATGAGCCAGCTAAGGCTCTTGTAGAAGTCCATGCCCAGTCCATATTATTGCTATGCTCTTGTGGCCAAGTTGCATTTTGTGAATTGGTTATTGTGTGCACTTTTCCTTAACCTGTTGCGGGGTAGTAGCTTGGCTCAAGAGATCAGTCATCTGGTGGCTATCAGACCTTTTTGGGGCAGGAGAGTGGATTCAAGGACCATAGCCTTTATCCCTCACATAGCAGGTCACACACTAACTGGTATTTGTCCCTTGACAATTAGTGGCAGTGATGCCCTCTGTGACATTTGTTTTCCATTGTGGGGTTCACTCCCCATTATTGCTAGTTCACCATTAAAGCCAGATTTTATTGTCAAGGGATAATGAAACAATAAACAATTTCTGCTCATCTTGTCCAGATAACAGAAACACACCACATCCTGGATGTAAGAGTCCATTAATTCAAATATCTATTACACATGTTCACAGACATTGAAAGTACTGATATGGACCTTGTAGGGTCACTAATGAAATCTAGGAATGGGTTTCAGTACATACCATTAATTAATTAATTAATTAATTAATTAATTAATTAATTTTATTTTTATATTTTTTTGTTTGTTTGTTTGTTTATTTATTTATTTGCATTTGTTTACTGGGAAGGTCCACTGGGCCAAGGTGAGCTCATTTTCAGTGGAGGCCTGGGGAGAAAAGCTTCACAAATAAGATTAAACAATACGTAATATAAACTAACACAATACATAGTATTTACAGTCACAATACATACAATAATATGCATTAACTCAGTATAGGGTATTAATATTCACAATATATGATATTATACAGTAAAATAGATCACTGTGGTCAGAACAACCAAATGGGAGGGTTGCAGATGAACCATCTATAGTCTTTGTATAGTGTTATTTAGAGTACTAAGGGAATTTGTACAAACAGAATATCTGTTTTAAGATTATTAACACTTAGATATATTGTAGGCATGAGTAGTTGAGAAATGTAGAAGGCAGAGCAAGTGCATCACTGTGGAAAATGAGAGATGGAAAAGTTTTATAAGAGTAGAGGTGGACTAAGCTGTTATTATAAGGGAGGGAATCAGCTTTTGGGGAGTGTTGTTTTGGCACATGTGCACTGCCAGAGAGAAGAAAGGTGTTGTCTGAGGGACTTCTTAAAGAGAGCTAGATTGGTGATGGTGCTGATTGATAGTGGGAGGGTATTCCATAGTTTTGAGACAGTAAAAGTGTAAAGTATCTGACTGGCTGAGAGATTTGGTTTCTCAACTTTGAGCAGTAGTTTGTTTTCAGGTCTAAGATATCTGTTTGGTTGGTATGCAGTCAACAGAGAAGAAAGATAAGGGCAATTTAATGGTTTATATATAAATTTATGTGCAGTAGCTAGTTGTAAATATGTGAGACAGTTTGGAAGTGCAAGCCAGTTTAGATGAATTAGAGATGAGCAATTGTGGACTGAAAATTTTGCATTCAATACAAATTTATCAGTCTTATTGTAGCATGCGTCATGTTTGGATTTTAGAGAGGACTGGATGTTGGTTAGGATAGGGGCTCAATATAATAGAGATGGTAGTAGAAAGGATGAGGCTAGAGACATTTTGCGGTGTGGCTTAAGAAATAGTTATGTCTGGGGGGCGTGGCCAAGGATGAACACAGGATAGCAGCAGATTTCTTCAGCTCCACCAATTTCATTACATTGACAGGAATTAATTACTTAAAAAATTAATTTTTGAAGTAATTTTCTTTCTAAATATGTTTGTTTTATATAGTTCTTGAACTATATCTAAAAAAGAAAGGAAATCTTAATAATATTCCTGTCAGAAATTACTTTGGAAATTTTCCTGTCAGTTTATCAGTCTGAAATGAGTTCCAGTAAGACAAATTCTCAAGACTCCAGCATCAAGAAAGAACTTCAGTCTCTGATAATTATAGTCCAGCAACTTACTGCTAAGATGGATAAAATGGATACTAAAATAGACACTTTTATAGAAAAAACTACAAAACAAATAGACTTGTTACATATGGACCTGCAACAACAGAAGATCCAGATGACAGGCATAGAAGAAGCTGTGAATGACATGGAAAATAGAATACAAGAAGAGGAAATCAACATTGAGTTTCTGCTGAAACAAAATACACATTTACAAACAAAGCTGGATGACCTGGAAAATAGATCTAGGCGCAATAACATTAGGATGTTTGGACTGCCAGAAAATATTGAAGGTAACAATATTACTTCTTTTTTAACAACATGGCTCCCTAAAACTTTAGATTTACCAGAAGCATTCTCTTTTGGTATCGAAAGAGCACATAGATCTATAGCTAATACTAACTCTAACAAAAAATATCCTAGATCAGTTATAGTTAGATTTCTATAATCTTTTGATAAAGAGATGGTTCTTAAATCTGCTTGGGCTAAAGCTCCTGTTAAGATTAATGAAACAACTGTGCGTTTTGACAATGACTATTCTTCCATGGTATTAGCTAAAAGAAAAGTTTTTCTGCCACTAATAAGGGAGCTTAAAAAAGCACAGTTTAAAACATACCTTCTGTTTCCTGCCAAGCTTAAAATCTTTCTTCCTGATGGTCCTAAAATTTTCGATGACTTAGACTCTGCTTTACTGTTTATCAAAAAAATAAGATTTTGGAAAAAATAGAAGAAATGGAATGGGCTAGTCCTTCGTTAAAGAGACTGGCAACTGAAACTTTGTGGAAGACTTCAGAGAAGAAGAAGAGACTAAAAAACAAATGATTTGTACTATGTTTTTTTTTCTCTCTCTCATCATTTTATTTTATTATTAATCCTTTTAAATATAGTTCCTGCATTTCCAAGAAGCAACAAATATTTTGAAAAAGATTTAATCAAAGTTATTCTCTGTGTGCAAAGAAATGTTTTGTTTCATAACTAGTCAAAATATCTGGAGATTTAATGGCAAGCTGTGATTTAACTTGTTTCTCTTTCTGAAGAGGAAAAATAAGGTCAGTAATTTGATAGATTTTTTTTTTCCTTTAAAAGTTTATATGTTCTTCAAATGCTATTCCTAATTATACTTTCTTTTTTTTTTCAAAACAGGATTATTGTTTTAACATATAAGAGAAATATCATAACAATTTTATACAAGTAATTAAAAATAGGTATTATTATAATATTCAACAAAACAACTAAAGTATTTACAAAGACATCCACTACAATCAGATTAATTAATTAAACTAAAATACCGTGCTATTGAAATTAGAATTTTTTTAGCAAATTTTGTAAATTATCCCATACAATATAATATGATGTTTTTCTAGTTGTTCTCATTCTAATTGTGCTTATTTCCATATGGCACATTATATTCATAACATTTTTAAATTCATTGAACGAAGGAGGTGTATCTGAAATCCAATTTCTAGTTATTATTTTCCTGGCCACTGCTAGGATAGACCATAACAAGGGAAGCTCAATCTTTTTAACACATTGAGGTACAGGTGTGTTGAATAATATAAGAGACTTAGAAATAATTAAATTATCTGTAAAAAGAGCCTGCAAAAATTCATTAATTGACTTCCAGTATTCTTTCAACTTCATACAGTCATAAAACATATGAGCCTATGAGCCCAGTCAGCATTAATTTCTACATTACAGCTCTTACATAGATTATCTTTATTATTTATTTTATTCATCATCAAAGGTGTATAAAAAGATCTATGTAAAAATTTCCATGTATAAAGTCTCCAGACAATGGAAGATGTAGTTCTATAAGCAGATTCCAATATATATTGTTTATCTTGTTGAGTTGGTGGGTCCCCATTAATAGAGGTGAAATAATTCCAGTATGAATCTACACTGTAAAAAGTTTCTTGTCTGATAATTTTATGTATATATGAAAGTTTACCTTTATCAGAAACTTTATGCTGTAAATTTAATATCAAGTAATCAATCAGTTTTGGAATAGATTCTTTAACTGTTATAGACATTAGATCTATTCTATCAATGAGATGTTGTCTAAAGATCTGAACCTCTAACCAGCAAGTTTCTCTTAGATCAAATTCTTGTTTTAAGAAATCTAGATTTTAACTTTATTATCAGATATCAGCTGATACCAGTACTTTAGATCATTATCTATAGCTAAATGAGCTCCTTCAGAAGTAGATGACATAAGCATACCCTGAGTATACATTATAGGAATACAATAAAATTCCATTCCCTATACTTAGGGTGCATGAATATAAAGTTACGATAACTAATAATAATATTTAATGGGTAACAGACCATATGTTTAGGTGTAATAGGTGAAGTACAAAATTCCTTTAGCAACCACAACATGGAGTTATTTACAATCATATTTTTATGTGTTAAGGAGATTTTCATGAAGTGCATACTAATTAGCTCCCAATAATCTTTCCATTTTGCGATATATGACTGATCTATTAATAAAGTAATAACTTTTATAATAGAAGAGATAATATATAAATTAAAGTCTGGAAAAGAAATACCCGCTTGAGACCAGCTATTAGTATGTTTCTTTAATGCAATCCTAGGTCTATTAGGTGCCCATAAGAAATTTAACATTAGTGTATTCAGTTTCTTGATAATTATTTTTGTAGGTGAAAGTATTATTGATTGTATTAAGTATAAAATCTTGGGGAATATTATCATTTTAATAATTGTAAGTCTCTCCTCCATAGTAAAAGCATATTATTCCAGGTATTAAAAAGATTTTGTATATTAAGAAAACAGGTATTATAGTTATTATATATAATAGATTTAATATCTTTAGATAGTATTATACCTAAATAAGTTATCTGACCTGAATTGGGTACATATTTAGTAAAATCACTAATGAGAATATTTTTTCGTGTATATATAGGTAGTATTTTAGTTTTTTCTTCATTGAATATTAAACCAGAAATACTTTTAAAACTCATCATTTTATCAAATAAAGACTGCATAGAAAATTAGATCCTGCTGATGTAATTAGAACATCATCTGCAAAAAGTTGAATTTTTGATGTTGTATTTTCGTCTATTTCAAAACCCTCTATGTCAGTACTGTTTCTAATCAAATTAGCCCAAGGCTCCATTACTAAAGTGAATAATAGTGGAGAAAGTGGACATCCTTGCTTTGTACCTTTAAGAATGGGTATTTTTTGTGAAACATATGTTCCTACCTTAATATAAGCCAGCGTTCCTTTGTATAAATGCTCAATTAAATTTACAAATGCATCAGAGAAGTTTGTGCATTTCAGTAAGGTAAACAGATAGTCCCAACTTACTGAATCAAATGCTGAACCTATATCAAGACTAATAAGTGTTAAATCTTTCTTTTTCCTATTTGCAAAATCAATTAATGTTAAAGTTCTTCTTATATTATCAAAAGTATTTCTATTTACAATGAAGCCCATCTGATCTATATCTATAATGCCAGGGATGATTGTCTTCAATCTATCAGCAAAAATACTCATAAACATTTTATAATCAACATTAAGTAATGAGATGGGTCGATATGAAGAACATCTAGTTGGATCTTTATTAGGTTTTAAAATTGGTGAAATAAATGTATATTGCCAAGATGGGGTGGTTATTAACTCAGTTTGGGCCAAAATAAAAACCTTATGTATTAATGAATATGTAGTTTTAGAAAGGATTTTATATATCTCTGGTATAATACCATCATTACCCGGTGCTTTGTTTGATTTAAGCTTATTTATTTGTGTAATAACTTCTGTATATGAAATACTCTTGTCCAATAGTTTAATCTGTTGTTTATTAAGCTTTTTATTCATGTTTGTGGTTATAAACTCCTTTATTTTATCTTTAGGTTCCATGTTAATGTTGTTATGGTTAATCTTGTGAAAGTGATTTCTAAATTCATCCAGTATTTCTGGTATACTAGAAACATTCTTCTTTTTCCTTAGAGAAAAGATTTCTTTGATATGATTTTGTTTATTCAATCTTTTTGTTTTATTTTTAAGTCTATGTAAGTATTTGGGGCTTATTGAATAAGACAAAAACTTGTATTTCTCTAAAGTTATTTTAACTTTATGAGTTAAAATTTCTTTGTATTTCTCATTTAGTTTGTTTATTTCTTCAATAACTTTCTTGTCCATAATATTTTCTTTATTATTATGTTTATAAGAGTCTAATTTACTTTGAATATCTAACAATTCCTTATCCCAAGATTTCCTTTTATTATTATACCATCTGATACTTTGTCCATATAGATATGATTTTAAGGCATCCCAAACATAGACAATGGAGACTTCAGGAGTATTATTTATGTCTAGAAAATGTTGTACTTCTGAAAGTATATATTCTTTATAGTCTTTTAGCTGAGTTAAGTATGCTGGTATCCTTTTGATCTGAACATTATGAGTATTTTTATCATGAATTCAAAAACAATTGAGTTATGATCAGATATAGGACATGAAATGATTTTGGAATTAATTAAATCTGTTACCATCTGGTTAGAAATAAAGACCCTATCTATTTTTGAATAAGTTTTGTATCTGCTAGAAAAAAGGTGTATGGTAATGATTTTGAATCTATCTGATTATTAATATCATTCAAATGATAAGAATTAGCAAAATCATTTAAATGTTTTGCATTAGATGTAATTCTTCTTTTCCTTATAGTGGTAGTATCACTTTCATGTAGTATACAATTAAAATCACCAGCTAAAATAATATCCCCCATAGAGAATGATATGATCTTATCAATATGATGTTTCACTGTATTAATACCAATTCCAGGTATCCAATATACATTAATTAAAGTGTAAGTCTTCCCATTAATTTATATTGTAACCATACAAAACATTCCTTTGTCATCCTGAAAAGACTTAATGGTTTTAGGAATGGGCATACTTTTATTCCATAAAATAGCCACTCCTCTTTTTTCTGAGTGTGCTCTGAACTAACCAATACTGTATACTTATTAGTGGCTAGTTTATCAATATCTTTTTTCAAGAGATGGGTTTCTTGCAGGAAGACTAGATTGGCCTTGTGTAAATTAATGTATCTTATTAGGCTTGCCCTTTTACACGGATTATTCAATCCATTAATGTTTAAAGAAATTCCTTTTAAAGATGTCATTTGGCATTTTTAAAACTCAAGAATCTTATGATCGAAATAACAAATAACAAGATAAATAATGTTACATCTCCTCTTTAGGTGTACCTTTAAATATAGCTGTATTTATTAAATCTCTTATGGGATTTTGTATAGGATTCAATTTTGTTTGTAGTGACAATGAGTGTACAAAATATATTGTGGATGTCAAAACTATATACATATAACAATGAACAAGTGAAAATAATGTAAGGATTAAACCTTGCATCCAGCCTGAGTTGAAAACTCCAACTTAGAGTAGTATTTACTACTCAAGTTAACCCCTACCCTAAGCAGCAGTACCTCAGCTACCACCTTATCAATTTAATACTAGTTATATTTAACTGAGGTTAACAGTTTTCAATTCAATTATCTATCAAGACAAAACTACACATTTGGTAAAACAGCATCATATAAACTAAAATAAACTTTTTTAAAAAAACTGTTCATACTACTATATAGATCTATGTAATATATAACACTTGTATTCAAATAGCATTCAAATAATCTTGATGTTATAAATCAAGAGGAGAGAAAATTAGGTTCTAACATTCATTTAAATCAAAAACTTTGGCTAATATGATTCAGACATTACATATATTAAGATGCATCTATTTTCTGTCATGTGAATACTATTAACAGCTTCCAAAAAAAAAAAATCTTGAATTGTTTGTATATGAGCATTTACTTAAACTCATTATTGTCAATAGAGTAAAATATTGTATTCATAAAAATTATTATAAATCATATTGCATAGTTATGCAAATTCTCAGAAACACTTGCATTATTAAAAAAAAGCCATCACACACATACACACAGACACACACACACATACATACACACACACATACACACATACACACACACACACACACACATATATATATATATATATATATATATATATATATATATGATCTCACTGAGTTATGTCCTTGTTGAGCACTATCCTACTTGCTGTCCCTAGAATAAATCTGTCTGCTTTATACAAAATAATGCACAGCAAACACATTTTAGTAACCAGATTTTACAATCATGCTAACCTACTGCTTTAAAATATATCACATGACATTTCTTCCAGAATAGAGTTATAAGATTATTTATGCTTGTCAATCAGATGAATTAAATGAATTATAGTAAAGTATATGTTTGGAACACAAATATTTAACACAGATTATTATGCTGCTGTTAAGTAGATTTTCAAAAACATTTAAATAAATGTTTCATTTTCTATGCCTTCTAAAATAAGACATTTACTTACTACAAGAAACTACATCATTTAGACTCATTATAACTGGCATATTTTATGAATAGAGTATTTTTCCTGAATCTGTGGTGTGTCAGTGTGATAACTATGTCAAAGGTTATACTAACTGCTTTCAGTTTCTCTGTGAGAATTCTGTGAGTTGAAGCTTTTGAAGTAGTTCATGGACACTGTGCATGAGACAGCCCACATCTCAGATTGTCTCTAAACATTTTGGCGGGAAACTTATTAAAAACTAGTGACAAACATTCATTTAGTAGTGTAAATGCATGTAAACATGACAAAACCTTCACAATGTATTCCACAGACCATTACAGCCTCTTACTTCTTTTCAGAAAGAGAAACAAATTGAATCACAGCTTGCCATTAAATCTTCAGATAGTTTGACTGGTTATGAAACAAAACATTATAACTGACATATTTTATGAATAGAGTATTTTCCTGAATCTGTGGTGTGTCAGTGTGATAACTATGCCAAAGGTTATACTAACTGCTTTCAGTTTCTCTGTGAGAATTCTGTGAGCTGAAGCTTCTGAAGTAACTCATGAACACTGTGCATGAGACAGCCCACATCTCAGATTGTCTCTCTTAACATTTTGGCGGAAACTTATTAAAACTAGTGACAAACATTCATTTAGCAGTGTAAATGCATCTAAACATGACAAAACCTTCACAATGTATTCCACAGATCATTACAGCCTCTATGTAAGTGAAATTAAGCCCAAAATTACCAACAAGCAATAAAACTCAACATTCTTCTCCCAACTCAATTTTCATACAAATCCTATTATTCACTGTGCCCACACAATCAAAAGCATTTCTATATATTAATAAAGAAAAGAAAAAGAGAGTAGAAAATAGAAGGGAGTGAGGCAGAACTAAAAATGTAAGAGAAAGCTGTAAGAAGTATATACAATGGAATGTTACTGTTTATATTAATAGAGTTAAAAATAAAACATATTATTTAGTCTTATTTAGTTCTGATTATTATTAGTTAAAGCATAACAGATTATTTACAAACAGGCATAAGCAGTATAATCAAGAAAGTATAATTAGAAATAGCATTTGAAGAACTTATAAAAACTTTTACAAGGAATAAATATGTTATTATTCTATTAATGATATTTTCATTACTGTTCTCTCCCTGCCCTCCCCCCACCCTTTACCCACTACATAATTAAATAGAATGTCATTGTTTAAACAAAGAAAATAATAAAAGGAGAAGGAAAAAAAAAGGGTAAAGATAAAAAAATGTATCAAATTACTAACCTTACTTCTTTTCAGAAAGAGAAACAAATTGAATCACAGCTTGCCATTAAATCTTCAAGTATTTTGACTGGTTATGAAACAAAACATTTCTTTGCACATAGAGAATAACTTTGATTAAATCTTTTCCAAAATATTTGTGGCTTTCTGGAAATGCAGGAACTATATTCAAAAAGATTAATAATGAACTAAAATGATGAGAGAGAAAAAAAAACATATAACAAATCATTTGTTTTTTAGTCTCTTCTTCTTCTCTGAAGTCTTCCACGAAGCTTCAGTTGCCAATCTCTTTAATGAAGAACTAGCCCATTCCATTTCTTCTATTTTATCCAAAATCCTTTTCCTTTGACAAACAGTAAAGCAGAGTCTAAATCATCGAAAACCTTAGGACCATCAGGAAGGAAGATTTTAAGCTTGGCAGGAAACAGAAGGTATGTTTTAAACTGTGCTTTTTTAAGCTCCCTTATTAGTGGCAGAAAAACATTTCTTTTAGCTATTACCATGGAAGAATAGTCATTGTCAAAACGCACAGTTGTCTCATTAATCTTAACAGGAGCTTTAGCCCAAGCAGATTTAAGAACCATCTCTTTATCAAAAGATGATAGAAATCTAACTATAACTGATCTAGGATATTTTTGTTAGAGTTAGTATTAGCTATAGATCTATGTGCTCTTCGATACCAAAAGAGAATGCTTCTGGTAAGTCTAAAGTTTTAGGGAGCCAAGTTGTTAAAAAAGAAGTAATATTGTTACCTTCAATATTTTCTGGCAGTCCAAAATGCCTAATGTTATTGCCTAGATCTATTTTCCAGGTCATCCAGCTTTGTTTGTAAATGTGTATTTTGTTTCAGCAGAAACTCAATGTTGATTTCCTCTTCTTGGATTCTATTTTCCATGTCATTCACAGCTTCTTCTATGCCTGTCATCTGGTTCTTCTGTTGTTGCAGGTCTGTATGTAACAGGTCTATTTGTTTTGTAGTTTTTCTATGAAGGTGTCTATTTTAGTATCCATTTTATCCATTTTATCAGTAAGTTGCTGGATTATAATTATCAGAGACTGAAGTTCTTTCTTGATGCTGGAGTCTTGAGAATTTGTCTTACTGGAACTCATTTCAGACTGATAAACTGACAGGAAAATTTCCACAGTGATTTCTGATAGGAATATTGTTAAGATTTCCTTTCTTTTTTAGATATAGTTCAAGAACTATATAAAACAAACGTATTTAGAAAGAAAATTACTTCAAAAATTATTTTTTTAAGTAATTAATTCCTGTCAGTGTAATGAAATTGGTGGAGCTGAAGACATCTGCTGCTATCCTGTGTTCATCCTTGGCCACGCCCCCTAATTATACTTTCTTGATTACACTGCTTATGCTTGTTTGTAAATAATCTGTCATGCTTTAACTGATAATAATTAGAACTAAATAATAGTAAATAATATGTTTTATTTTTAACTCTATTAATATAAACAGTAAGTAACATTCTATGGTATATACTTCTTATAGCTTTCTCTTACATTTTTTTTATTTCTGCCTTACATCCTTTTACTTTTTACTCTCTTTTCTTTTCTTTATTAATATATAGAAATGCTTTTGATCATATAGACACAGTAAATAATAAGATTTGCATAGGAGTTGAGTTGGGACAAAAATGTTGAGTTTTGTTACTTATTAATAATTTTGGGCTTGATTTCACTTACATAGAGTCTGTAATAACCCGTAGAATGCATTGTGAAGGTTTTGTCATGTTTAGATGCATTTACACTGCTAAATGAATGTTTGTCACTAGTTTTTAATAAGTTTCCCGCCAAAATGTTAAGAGAGACAATCTGGGATGTGGGCTGTCTCATGCACAGTGTCCATGAGCTACTTTAAAAGCTTCAACTCTCAGAATTCTCACAGAGAAGCTGAAAGCAGCTAGTCTCACCTTTGACCTAGATATCACAGTGACACATCACAGATACAGGAATGACACTACCTAATTATACTTTCTTGATTACACTGCTTATGCTTGTTTGTAAATAATCTGTCATGCTTTAACTAATAATAATTAGAACTAAATAATAGTAAATAATATGTTTTATTTTTAACTCTATTAATATAAACAGTAAGTAATATTCTATTGTATATACTTCTTATAGCTTTCTCTTACATTTTTTTTTATTTCTGCCTTACACCCTTTTACTTTCTACTTTTTCTTTTCTTTATTAATATATAGAAATACTTTTGATCATATAGACACAGTAAATAATAAGATTCATAGGAGTTGAGTTGGGACAAAAATGTTGAGTTTTGTTACTTATTAATAATTTTGGGCTTGATTTCACTTACATAGAGTCTGTAATAACCTGTAGAATGCATTGTGAAGGTTTTGTCATGTTTAAATGCATTTACACTGCTAAATGAATGTTTGTCACTAGTTTTTAATAAGTTTCCCGCCAAAATGTTAAGAGAGACAATCTGGGATGTGGGCTGTCTCATGCACAGTGTCCATGAGCTACTTCAGAAGCTTCAATTCTCAGAATTCTCACAGAGAAGCTGAAAGCAGCTAGTCTCACCTTTGACCTAGATATCACACTGACACATCACAGATACAGGAATAGCAGATTAATAATATGTATTAAAAACCTATGTCCCAAACATATACATTACTATAACTCATTTAATTCATCTGATTGACAAGCATAAATAATTTTATAACTCTATACTGGAAGAAATTGTCATGTGATATATTTTAAAGCAGTAGTATAGCATGTTTGTAAAATCTGCTTACTAAAATGTGTTTGCTGTGCATTATTTTGTATAAAGCAGACAGATTTATTGAAGGGACAGCAATGTAAGATGGTGCTCAGTAAAGATACAACTCAGTGAGATCAGATATATATATATATATAGGTATGTGTGTGTGTGTGTGTGTGTGTGTGTGTGTGTGTGTGTGTGTGTGTGTGTGTATGTATGTGTGTGTATGTGTGTGTGTGTGTTTATGTGTATGTGTGTGTGTGTGTGTGTGTGTGTGTGTGTGTGTGTGTGTGTGTGTGTGTGTGTGTGTGTGTGTGTGTGTGTGTGTGTGTGTGTGTGTGTGTGTATGTGTGTGTGTGTATATATGTGTATATATATATATATATATATATATATATATATATATATATATATATATATGTATATATGTATATGTGTGTGTATGTGTGTATGTATGTATATACATATATATGTGTGTGTGTGTATGTGTGTGTATATAGATATGTATATAAATGTTTCTGAGAATCTGCTTAACTACGAAGTATGATTTATAACAATTTCTATGAATACAATATTTTATTCTATTGGCAATAATGAGTTTGAGTAAATGCTCATATACAAGCAATTCAAGGTTTTTTTGGAAGCTGTTAACTGTATTTACATGACAGAAAATAGATGCATCCTAATATATGTAATGTCTGAATCATATTAGCCAAAGTTTTTGATTTAAATGAATGTTAGAACTTATTTTTCTCTCCTCTTGATTTCTAACATCAAGATTATTTGAATGCTATTTGAATACAAGTGTTTTATATTACATGGATGTATATAGTAGTATGAACAGTTTTTAAAAAAAAAAAAAAGGTTTATTTTAGTTTATATGATGCTGTTTTACCAAATGTGTAGTCTTGTCTTGCTAGATAATTGAATTGAAAACTGTTAACTTCAGTTAAATATAACTAGTATTAAATTGATAAGGTGGTAGCTGACGTACTGCTGCTTAGGGTAGGGGTTAACTTGAGTGGTAAATACTACACTAAGTTGGAGTTTACAACTCAGGCTGGATGCAAGGTTTAATCCTTACATTATTTTCACTTGTTCATTGTTATTTGTATATAGTTTTGACATCCACAATATATTTTGTACATTCATTGTCACTACAAACAAAATTGAATCCTATACGAAATCCCATAAGAGATTCAATAAATACAGCTATATTTAAAGGTACACCTAAAGGAGGAGATGTAACATTACTTATCTTGTTATTTGTTATTTTGATCATAAGATTCTTAAGTTTTAAAAATGCCAAATGACATCTTTAAAAGGAATTTCTTTAAACATTAATGGATTGAATAATCCATGTAAAAGGGCAAGCCTAATAAGATACATTAATTTACATAAGGCCAACTTAGTCTTCCTACAAGAAACCCATCTCTTGAAAAAAGATATTGATAAACTAGCCACAAACAAATATACAGTATTGGTTAGTTCAGAGCACACTCAGAAAAAAGAGGAGTGGCTATTTTATGGAATAAAAGTATGCCCATTCCTAAAACCATTAAGTCTTATCAGGATGACAAAGGAATGTTTTGTATGGTTACAATACAAATTAATGGGAAGACTTACACTTTAATTAATGTATATTGGATACCTGGAATTGGTATTAATACAGTGAAACATCATCTTGATAAGATCATATCATTCTCTATAGGAGATATTATTTTAGCTGGTGACTTTAATTGTATACTACATGAAAGTGATACTACCACTATAGGAAAGAGAAGAATTACATCGAATGCAAAACATTTAAAGGATTTTGCTAATTCTTATCATTTGAATGATATTAATAATCAGATAGATTCAAAATCATTACCATACACCTTTTTTCTAGCAGATACAAAACTTATTCAAAAATAGATAGGGTCTTTATTTCTAACCAGATGGTAACAGATTTAATTAATTCCAAAATCATTTCATGTCCTATATCTGATCATAATTCAATTGTTTTTGAATTCATGATAAAAATACTCATAATGTTCAGATCAAAAGGATACCAGCATACTTAACTCAACTAAAAGACTATAAAGAATATATACTTTCAGAAGTAAAACATTTTTTAGACATAAATAACACTCCTGAAGTCTCCATTGTTTATGTTTGGGATGCCTTAAAATCATATCTATATGGACAAAGTATCAGATGGTATAATAATAAAAGGAAATCTTGGGATAAGGAATTGTTAGATATTCAAAGTAAATTAGACTCTTATAAACATAATAATAAAGAAAATATTATGGACAAGAAAGTTATTGAAGAAATAAACAAACTAAATGAGAAATACAAAGAAATTTTAACTCATAAAGTTAAAATAACTTTAGAGAAATACAAGTTTTTGTCTTATTCAATAAGCCCCAAATACTTACATAGACTTAAAAATAAAACAAAAAGGTTGAATAAACAAAACCATATCAAAGAAATCTTTTCTCTAAGGAAAAAGAAGAATGTTTCTAGTATACCAGAAATACTAAATTTAGAAATCACTTTCACAAAATTAACCATAATAATATTAACATGGAACCTAAAGATAAAATAAATGAGTTTATAACCACAAATATGAATAGAAAGCTTAATAAACAACAGATTAAACTATTGGACAAGGGTATTTCATATACAGAAGTTATTACACAAATAAATAAGCTTAAATCAAACAAAGCACCAGGTAATGATGGTATTATACCAGAGATATATAAAATCCTTTCTAAAAATACATATTCATTAATACATAAGGTTTTTATTTTGGCCCAAACTGAGTTAATAACCCCCCCCCATCTTGGCAATATACATTTATTTCGCCGATTTTAAAACCTAATAAAGATCCAACTAGATGTTCTTCATATCGGCCCATCTCATTACTTAATGTTGATTATAAAATGTTTATGAATATATTTGCTGATA
The DNA here is from genome assembly GCF_019279795.1 of Protopterus annectens. Taxonomy (NCBI): domain Eukaryota; kingdom Metazoa; phylum Chordata; order Ceratodontiformes; family Protopteridae; genus Protopterus; species Protopterus annectens. The sequence goes on along the minus strand of NC_056744.1, from coordinate 945,928,808 downwards.
GATTGAAGACAATCATTCCCGGCATTATAGATATAGATCAGACAGGCTTCATTGTAAATAGAAATACTTTTGATAATATAAAAAGAACTTTAACATTAATAGATTTTGCAAATAGGAAAAAGAAAGATTTAACACTTATTAGTCTTGATATAAGTTCAGCATTTGATTCAGTAAGTTGGGACTATCTGTTTACCTTAATGAAGTGCACAAACTTCTCGGATGCATTTGTAAATCTAATTGAACATTTATACAAAGGAACGTTGGCTTATATTAAGGTAGGAACATATGTTTCACAAAAAATACCCATTCTTAAAGGTACAAAACAAGGATGTCTACTTTCTCCACTATTATTCACTTTAGTAATGGAGCCTTGGGCTAATTTGATCAGGAACAGTACTGACATAGAGGGTTTTGAAATAGATGAAAATACAACATCCAAAATTCAACTTTTTGCAGATGATGTTCTAATTACATCAGCAGGATCTAATTCTTCTATACAGTCTCTATTTGATAACATGATGAATTTTAAAAGTATTTCTGGTTTAATATTCAATGAAGAAAAAACTAAAATACTACCTATATATACACGAAAAAATATTCTCATTAGTGATTTTACTAAATATGTACCCAATTCAGGTCAGATAACTTATTTAGGTATAATACTATCTAAAGATATTAAATCTATTATATATAATAATTATAATACCTGTTTTCTTAATATACAAAATCTTTTTAATACCTGGAATAATATGTCTTTTACTATGGAGGAGAGACTTACAATTATTAAAATGATAATATTCCCCAAGATTTTATACTTAATAAAATCAATAATACTTCCACCTACAAAAATAATTATCAAGAAACTGAACACACTAATGTTAAATTTCTTATGGGCACCTAATAGACCTAGGATTGCATTAAAGAAACATATTAATAGCTGATCTCAAGGGGGTATTTCTTTTCCAGACTTTAATTTATATACTATCTCTTCTATTGTAAAAGTTATTACTTTATTAATAGATCAGTCATATGTCACAAAATGGAAAGATTATTGGGAGCTGATTAGTATACACTTCATGAAAATCTCCTTAACACATAAAAATATGATTGTAAATAACTCCATGTTATGGTTACTAAAGGAATTGTGTACTTCACCTATTACACCTAAACATATGGTTTGTTACCCATTAAATATTATTATTAGTTATCGTAACTTTATATTCATGCACCCTAAGTATAGGGAATGGAATTTTATTGTATTTCCTATAATGTATACTCAGGGTATGCTTTTGTCATCTACATCTGACGGAACTCATTTAGCTATAGATAATGATCTAAAGTACTGGTATCAGTTGATATCTGATAATAAAGTTAAAAATCTAGATTTCTTAAAACAAGAATTTGATCTAAGAGAAACTTGCTGGTTAGAGGTTCAGACCTTTAGACAACATCTCATTAATAAAATAGATTTAATGTATATAACTGTTAAAGAATCTATTCCAACACTGATTGATTACTTGATATTAAATTTACAAAATAAAGTTTCTGATAAAGGTAAACTTTCATACATACATAAAGTTATCAGACAAGAAACTTTTTACAGTGTAGATTCATACTGGAATTATTTCACTTCTATTAATGGGGACCCACCAAATCAACAAGATAAACAATATATATTGGAATCTGCTTATAGAACTATGTCTTCCATTGTCTGGAGACTTTATACATGGACATTTTTACATAGATCTTTTATACACCTTTGATGATGAATAAAATAAATAATAAAGATAATCTATGTAAGAGATGTAATGTAGAAATTAATGCTGACTGGGCTCATATGTTTTATGACTGTATAAAATTGAAAGAATACTGGAAGTCAATTAATGAATTTTTGCAGGCTCTTTTACAGATAATTTCATTATTTCTAAATCTCTTATATTATTCAACACACCTGTACCTCAAAGTGTTAAAAGGTTAAGCTTCCCTTGTTATGGTCTATTCTAGCAGTGGCTAGGAAAATAATAACTAGAAATTGGATTTCAGATACACCTCCTTCGTTCAATGAATTTAAAAATGTTATGAATATAGTGTGCCATATGGAAATAAACACAATTAGGACTAGAACAAATAGAAAAACATCTTATTTTATTGTATGGGATAATTTACAAAATTTGTTAAAAAAATTTTAATTTCAATAGCATGGTATTTTAGTTTAATTAATTGATCTGATTGTAGTGGATGTCTTTGTAAATACTTTAGTTGTTTTGTTGAATATTATAATAATACCTATTTTTAATTACTTGTATAAAATTGTTATGATATTTCTCTTATATGTTAAAACAATAAACATGTTTTGAAAAAAGAAAAAAAAAAAGAAATAGTTATGTCTATAGAGGATACACAATTTTTGATGTGTTTTTGGATGTTGCTGTGAATGTGGAGGTCAAATGTTAGGTTTTCATCTATGATGACACCTGGCAGTTTAGTACTTGGAACATCTTCGATGATAGTGTTGTTTTAGAAATTATAGTGTTGTTTTGGGAATGGACAGCAATTTCATTCTTGTTGAGGGGGTAGTTTTTTTGTGGGGTGAATATTAGGAGTTTAATTTTATTGGGGTTTAGAGAGAGAGATGATCATTAGACATCCAAGTTTCGATTGATGTAAAGGCATTTTGGGTAAGTAGTCGTATTTCAGATACTGACTTGGCAGTTCAGATGATTGTAGAATCATCTGCGTATCGGATGACTGTGCCTTGAGTAAGAGTGATATGGAAGTTGTTAATGAATATGCTAAACAAGACGGGACCCAGTATGGATCCTTAGAGTTTAGCTGTATTTGTGTTGCGAAAGGTGAGAACGAATGTTGCCATTTGGTAGATTGTTGCCTATTGGGGAGGTAGTTTGAGAACCACTTTAGAATTGGGGGTGAGATGCCTAAGTTGGATAGTTTGGTGACAAGGAGGAGAAGTGATACCATATTGAAGGCTTTAGAGAGACCAAGAAAGAGTGAGGAGACAATGTTACCAGCATCACAGGCCCACTGGGCTATGTTACAACATTTCCATAAGCTGTACTATGGCTAATGTTATCTCTGTTACCAGAGAATAAGTACAATGTTGAAAGAATGGCTGGAAATAAAAGTAACTTGGATTAGTTTATATAATAAGGAGGTCAAATAGCAATGGTTATTATGCCAATTTGTATTATTGTTTTCTCATGTTTATTATAGTAATGACAGATAGCAAGATTAATTCATTCCTTCTTGCAAAGCCCTATCAGCCTAATTGTACACCTTAGCAATAACAGAGATGGAACGAGCAGGGCAACTTGCCTGTCCTCTACTGCAGGTTACCTTGGTCTACTAGAGTGTGTTCTTCCCTTTGTGGCTGTCTGACCACTCCAGTGTGTCATCACCAGCAGTGTATTTCTGCATACTGATGTCCTTCACTTTATACATCTGCACTATGCCAGTATGTGCTCCATAGGTCTATGCTCTATGTGTGTAGCACCTAGTGCTCTTGCTAGGTGTCAGTCAAGTGGCAAGACAGAGCTGTCTCCCTCCCAGCATGATAGGCTCGTTGGCAATAGTGGCTCACTCCCATCCTTTCTGACCTGCTACTGCCAGCACCAATGCCACTAATTGATTTAGGATTGTCTGTTCTGTAGCCAGAATTGTATCTCTGTACATCAAGGAGCTTCCATATCCATTGTTTGCAATATTATGCAGTGGAAACTATGATAATAGTAAAGAAATCTAAACTAAATGGTAGAGAATGAGAATCCATTTTATATTTTGTCAGTTATCATGTACACAATGAAGTTACTTTCCAAGTGGTACCAAATACGATTTATAATTGTCTTATGACTCAAGTATGAACCCACTGTACTGCTTTACATTTTTAACTTAATATGCTTTATTATTTTTGCAAATTATACAGTGTACATTCAAATTTTAACATAGGCATCAGGTAATTCATGATACAGCAGGCTAAGTCAAGACCATATTATCGAGTTTACAAAAACACAAAATAAAATTTAAAAAAATCTATACTTTTGCAGGGAGTAAATTCCCTGACCTTCATTGTACCACAATCTACATATAGCTGCTTCAAAGGGGATTTTTACTCACTGTAGTGCAATCTCAGAGTTGGTATATATAATTTGCAGGGGGTGCAGCTCCCCCATGGTAGATGCAGGGTGCCCCCGCCCCTGCAAAAATGTACATTATATTTATTTTATTTTGAACTTTTTGAAAGTCAGTCATATAACCTAGACCATACAAATTTCAAATTTTCGGAAAACTCAGTGAGGTAACATAAACCCATCAAAACATGTTGGTATAACGATATCAGGAAAAAAGCAATCAATTACTTATTGATGTAGTAGATATGTGAAGCACCCATGCTGATGGGCAACTTGTCAGTGTGGTTATCACTTTCAAAACAGTATTGCATTTTTCATTGCTCAATTGTTCCTCATTGTTACTGTATATTAGCTCTATCTCACTCACTTTTGCCCAAACTCCTATAGCTTAACTTCTGTTCCCTTTTCTGTCCCTCACAGTTTCCCCCTTCAATCTGCCTGGCTTACTTGGTCCCTGCCCATCAAAGACCTGCAGATAGCAATCTCGGGAACTCTGCAAAGTGATAATTTTCTACTGAAAATAAAAAAGAGAAAATTACACCTAAAGGGAAAAACAAAGTATATGTTTTACAATCCTTTTAATTTAAGGGTAGCAGATACTCAATTGGGCCAATGCTGAGCCTTCTTTGATCTCTCTAGCAACCCCCCCCCACTCTTCCTGCCCTTCCAGTTTCAGTATTCCCTGCTAAAATCATAACAAGTGGCTACAAAACTAATTATTTACAAGATAGTACTGACAAAGTGTTACAAGTGTTTCACACTTACCCTGCAATCCTTAGCCTGGGGTTTAAACCCCGCTCTGTTCACTACTCTCACTTCATGCCCCTCCCTGCCCCCAAATCTCACCCACCCCACTACGTCTACATTTATTTTGAGGCTAAAACCACTCCCATAACTATCCAGCAATTAGGCCAAACCTCTGTAATTCCTCTCCCTCATACTACCCCTCCTATTTCCTGGCACATCTCTAAACTTGACACAGTCATGCTATTAGCTAATACAATTGCACTTCTTACCTGCATACTTCTTGCCTACATTACATCCTACCAGGGCTCCACAGTAATAACTCCCAGCAATTTTCACTGCACACTCTTATCAACTTCCCTCAAACACCCACTCTATAATTACATTGCCCCTGCCACGAATAACTTCCTCCCACTACACCTACTCAATTATCAAACTCCCACCACATTTAAACACAACATATCCCTAAAATATCACAGTTTGTTATTGCATATATAAAACATCTTCTTAGCACCCTCTCTAAACTAGCCCTCAGTAGATACATCTAACCTAACCCAGGTCCCACCATCACCAACCCCACCCCAAACCCTCTCCCAAAGAACTCCCCCATCACTCAAATCACAATGGCAAAAAGCCATCTGACCTCCTCTTTATGTCTCTAAACATCAGGAGTGTTTGTAACAAAATTCAAGACCTACATGCCAATATAAACCTGTACTCCCCTGACATTCTCGTCCTAACTGAAACCTGGCTCAAACCTCATATCAAAAGTGAGGAAATACTCCCACCTGGATATAACATCCTTCACGTGGACAGACTATCCAGAAAAGGAAGTGGTGTAGCACTGCTGTATAAACACCACCTCAATATCCAGAATCTTAGCAAATCAGTTCCCCAGTTTGGCAATGAAGAAATCATTTATGCCAATCTCAATATTAACCCAAAAAAACTATTAATATCATAGGGTGCTATTTCCCACCAGAACAAAATATACCTTCCCTAGAAAACCTTCTGAGTTGGGCCAATCTTTCTCCATCCCAGGAAACAATCATCCTCGGCAGCTTTAACATCAACTGGCTATATTGTTATAACAACCACCCAGCCCTCCACCTAAATCTCCATGAGTTCTCACAACTAATACAATCCCCTACCTGGATCAATAAAAACCCTAATAATCACACCATTCTTAATTGGATCTTAGTTACCAGAGATCCTCACCCTTACCTAGCAGGCTGTCTACCTGATTGCCTCAGCGACAATTTCCCAACTTTCCTACAAAGACATCACATAAACAATATCAAGCCCATTACCCTCAGACAAATTCAAAGCAAAACTAATTTCAACCTCCACTCCTTTATCTCCTTCCACCAGAAAATTAACTGGTCATCACTTAAATACCTCAACCTAGATGAAGCCATCCACTTCTTTAATAGCACCTTCCTCAACACCCTGAACACCCATGCCCACCTAAGAAACACCAAAGTCAGAACTAAGAGCTCCCCCTGGCTACCAAAAACCACCAGGGGCCTAATGAAAATCAGGGATAAGGCTTGGGAACACTGGTGCCTAACAAAAAAATCCTCAGATAGGCAATCCTTCCTTGAACTATGTAATAAGGTCAAACAGCAAATAAAAATAGACAAAGCCTTTACTATCAAACTTTCCTAAACTCTTCTCACCACAAGCCTAAGCAATTCTGGTCCACAATTAACTCTATCCTCTGCCCAGGGAAAGTAGACACCCCTGTGCCATACAACCTTCCCTCCTCCTGCAGCATAGCTGACTCCTTCAACAAACACTTCACTGAAACCACACTATCCCTAACCAAACAACAATTCTGTACATCGGCTCCCCCCACCCCTAACCCCAATCAACCCCTTCCTGCTTTCTTCTTCTCCTCAGTACCCACCTCCTACATAAAAAGACTTCTGACAAAACATAAACCCACTAAACTTGCAGCTGACAACCTCCCACAGAATACCTAAAAATAGCTGCTGATGCCCTAGCTTATCCTATTTCCATATTAATCATCTGCTCTATATCTCAATCCTATTTACCCTCACTATGGAAAATATCCCTCATCATTCCCCTCCACAAAGGTGGCCACTCCACCGACCTTTCTATTTACCGCCCCATCACCATCCTTTCCCCTCGCTACAAAATACTTGTAAAAATGTATCAACTCTCAGGTTTCTAACTACCTCCTAACCAATAATCTCCTCTCCGATAACCAACATGGCTTCAGGCCATATCACAGCACTAATACTGCTTTGCTCTCCTTCACTAACACTATCCTTCATCTAAAACAAAAAAATGGCCTCTTCACCTCTGCTGTATTTCTGGATCTATCTAAGGGCTTCAACATTGTATCACACAAACTACTACTCTCTGCTCTCTCCAACCTTTCTTTCTCCAAACCAGCCATCAGCTGATTCTACAGCTATTTACATGGCCGCCAGCAATCAGTTGTCTGGAAAAACAGCCTATCCCCTCACCTTCCTTTTACTCTCAGTGTTACCCCAGGTTCCATCCTCGGCCCCCTGTTATTCTCCCTTTTCATCATCAACCTACATACTGCCACCAAACAGGCTTCTCTCATACAGTACACTGACTACACCCTCATCTGCTGTGCCCCCACTTTACCAGAATGCCAACAGATCACACAGGAATCATTCTCAGTCATAGAAAGCTGGCTATCCAACTCACATCTCCTACTCAATCCTAATAAGACCAAACTCCTCATCTTTCAACCCTCCAAATCTACCCTAAACTCCCCCACATCAATATTCTTGCCAAAGACAATACCACCATCTCTCCATCAGTTTACACCAAGCTACTTGGTGTGAAGACTTGACAACAATCTCAGATTCAACACCCATATTTCTCATGGTACATTATATAGAAACCACCAATACTTCACCAAAACCTCTAGAATCTCTATATGGAATAAGCTGGGAGTTATGCTTGTGTTGTCTATTTACTCAGAATGGTGCACTTAGTGTAGGCGTTCATGAATCTGGCCCATAGTTTAAAATTTAAGTTACTCCAGAGTGACACTCCATTTGGTCAAAAAAGTTGCTTGTGCCATAACCTTTCAATGTCTTAGCACAAGAAATCAGGAAAAAATCAAAATAATGGGGGGACAAAGGTCCAAAAATAGGGACACATTTTAAATACTGCTTTTATAAACATAGAAAGTCAATAAAATAAAAGGTTTTATGTTACCATGCATTTTCTGAAGGATATAAAATCTGAAACTCAAATGTATGTCATTTAGTGATTTCAATCCTTAGTGATTTGCCAGAAAGCGACAAGTATTATGAGGAATAGACCAAAAATATGAGACAAAAATATGTGCATTCCACAAAATCTGTAAAGTTGTGAGGTGTGGACTGGTGTGAGTTTTTAAGCTAAACATGTTTTATTTCTTAATACACCTTTGAATTAGTCTTCCAGTGTATTGTATTTTTTTTGCTGGGATTGTCTACCTGTATAATACTAGATTGGGAGGGGCAACTGTTTAAATCCAAAAGTTTACATACAAACCACAATTGTGCAAATGTAAGGTGATCTCAGTCTCAATCCAGTTCAGCTGATGTAAGGTCCAGTAATAATGAGAATTGCTTTGGCAACCAACAGCAAATATGCAATTCTCTTAAAAGCCCATTCTGTTTTAAGTAATTGAAATGGATGTAAACTAATTATAGAAGGAAATAATACACAAGAGAGCAAAGAAGGACTTTACAGTCACTTATTTAGCAGACATTAAGAATGCTGCAGCCTGATCTTGATAAATTTTGGATTTCTGTGAGTAACCTTGTTAGATATATTTGAGTCAAATGTATACTTGCTGGAGTTAACTTCTTCAGTGAATGAGTTATATTGCAAATTAATTTTGAAAATGATCCTTAACTGTGAGGAATCACTGAAAGTGATACAACTGTCATTACAGTGAAAAGATTTTTGTAAGAAGAGCATAAATTTGTTCTTGATAGCAATGGGGTGTAGGGTGGTATTCATTGTTCATAGGTAGGTACTAGGCTATCTTCCCAAGGGTCTAGGTAAGCCTAGCCAACAAGGTTCCCTGGCTTACACAATCCAAGAAAGTTATTTTCCTGTGCCCCTGTCGAGCAGAACCACAGAAATGATCCCTGAGGTGTATTTCCTATTTCCCATCCACTCATCAAGATTTTTCTTGAAGAGTTCTAATGGAGAACTTTGCTTGACATAGATGGGCAGTTTGTTCCAGAGTATGGGAAGTCTCTGGGACAGGAATTTATCCCACCAGCATGTCTAGTTTATTGTGGTGACAAGGTTTAGGTCCCTAGAGCATGTAGCTCAGAGGGATTGGGATTTCTTTAGGTGTAGCATGTCCAACACCTCTGGGTTTGACATAGCTTTATATATTAGGCAGAGATCACGTCAGAGTAGGTGATATGCTATGGAGTAAAGCTGGAGTTTTTGAGGCGGTCAGTGTAGGGCATTTGTTTGAGACCAGTAATCCTCTTTGTGAGGTACTTCTGTGGCCTTTCCAGCTGCTGCAGATGTCTTGTGAGGTACATTCCAAAAGGGGCGCTGTACTCTATAATGGGTCTAATGAGAGTCCGGTAGAAGAGAACAATGACCTCTTTTTTCCTGGATGAGAACCCTTTTGTGATGAGGCGTACCACGTAGAAGGATGTCCTGACTACTGTGGTGATGTGATTATCAAAGGAGAGACTGCTGTCCACCTGGGTCCCAAGGTCTCTGATCACACATTCAGCATTAAGTAGACTGCCGCCTATGTGGTAGTTCATGGGTACAGAGTTTTTACCAAAGGGGATGACAATGCACTTTTTGGCATTGAACTTGAGGCCATGGCTCTGACACCAGGAATCTGTCTCAGTGAGGCCCTTCTGTAAGATGTCCACATCATTTGGGGACTCTGCTATGGCTCCTATTTTGCAGTCATCTGCAAACTTTATTAGCCAAAGGCCTTCTGTGTTAGCCTGTACTTCAGAGAAGTAGATACCAAACAGGAGAGGTCCCAGATCTGAACACTGTGGCACTCCACTTGGATATATACCTAGTTTAGTGAGTTTAGCATTAATTCCAGAATGGGGGATGATGTCGAAAGCCTTGGCCAGGTCAAGATAGGCTGTGTGAACCACCTTACTCACGTCTACAGCTTTGGTGACTGCCTCAAAGAAGTTGATCAGGTTCAGAAGGCATGATCTGCCTATCACAAACCCGAACTGGGTGGGGTCCAGAGTTTGGAGGTTACCAATGTCTTTGTTTATGAGTTCCATGATGAGACGCTCCATGGCCTTACAGACTAGGCTCATCAGGTTAATAAGGTGATAGTTCCCAGGATCAGTGGTGGCTCCCCCTTTGTGGAGTGGGATAACTGTTGCTGTGCGCCATTCAGTGGGCACAAAGCCTGACATGAGGCTATGATTGAACATGGTGCTTAGGTGGGGAGCCAGTTCATTCTGAAGTTCATGTAAAACACAACCTGGGATATTGCCCGATCCCATGGATGCTGTGTTTTTGGCTTTAGAGAGTGCAGCTTTTACCTACATAGTTGTGATTACAGGGACTCTGCATTCTTCCTGTATAGATATGGGCCCTTTGGGGGATGAGAGGGGTAAAGTTAGCACTGAACGTATCTGCCAGGATGTTGGAAATATCAGTTGGTTCTGTAATTTTTGTGATGTGCTGTAACTCAGAGCAGATCTGGGTGTTGCCATTGAGATTCTTGACAGACCTATGGAATGCTTTGTGATTGTCCGTATAATCTGTGGCAATTTTATTTTCATAATTAGCTTTGGAGGATTTTATAAGGGATCTCAGCTTCTTACTGAGGCTGACCAGGGAGCTCCTCCACTCATGGGATTTTACTCTCTTTTGCAACAGTTTCTTACTTCTGTTCTAGAGTTTGTTTATGGCAGGGGACCACAAGACTGGCTTCTTTTTTTTTGGAGGATAGCATCTTGGTTCTGTTTGGGATAGCATGAGCCATGCACTCATGTAAGTGTTTACAGAGTGCATTTGTGTAGGATTCAGCAGTTGTAACTGTATTGTCCATCTGCATGGGTGTCATGAAGTTTGCCACTTCTGTCTTTAGAAGCATGAAGTTGGCTTTGGAGAACATTTTTACCGTGGTTTCCTTAATTGTGGGTGTGGGCATGATGTAGATATCTAGGCTGATTAGTTTATGGTTGGATCTGACCAGTGAGGAGTTGGCTTCAGATGTGGAACACTGATCACTCATGTTGGTACTGACTAGTTCTATGATATTGTTGCCCCTGATAGGGGTGTGGGTAAGTTGATCCAGGGCATTGGAATTTATGAATTCCAGAAAGTGCTGAGCAAAGGAGTTGGTACATGAGTAGTTTTCCCAGTTAATGGTGGGGTAGCTGAAATCGCCCATTATTAGGGTGTTTGGTTGAACCCTAATATTTTTCAGTATATCAAGAAAAGAAGAATGGGAATCCTGGGGCATAGTTGGGATGTGTAACAAGCTACAATTTGGATTACAGTTTTGCCCAGAGCTAGTTGCACTTGGATAACCTCGGAAGCATTATGCTGAGCAACTAGCCTGGAGGTGTGGATATCCTTAATGAATATGGACACACTTCCACCTTTGGTGTTCCGGTCCAGGTTAGATGGCCGAAACGTGTGGTATGAATTATAGCCTGGTAATGCAGGGGTGCGCTCTGGAGCCTTGAACCAGGTCTGAGTCACTGCACAGATATCAATGTTCTCCATTTTAAGGAGTGCCTCGAGTGAGTGCATTTTGAGATTTAGACTTCTAGCACTGATTAGCATTACCCTCAGTTTTTGCTTGCCTGTTCCTGTTACGGTGGTGAATTTGTCATTTGAACCTTGCCTAATAAAGGCACTATAGGGGCTGCAAGAGCCGTAGCCAGTATCCGGAATTATTTGAATGCATTAAGGCTTTCTACACAGTCCGCATGAGCACTGCTAAGCAGTGATTCATAGAGGCCACTTATGTTAATGAACAATGACTGTGAATAAGCATAAGAAAATGCAGTAATAATGATATGCAAAGGAGAAATTATGTCAGCGTATGCTAATGAAGCATTTTCTTGCCTATTTATGGTTCATAGTGAAATTTCTCACTTTTCTGCACCGCCTGCAGATACATTATATAAAGTGGAGTTTCACCTATGCTATCTTCTTTGCACCGCACAAATATTCTATAACTTGCTACTAGCCTTAATATTTCCCATTGTGTGCTATTTGTCTTGGCTGAGCTAAAACTGCTTGAGCCCAGAGGCATGTGTCAGCCAAGAAGGCAGAGATGTAAGCAAAAAATAGCCTACTATAATTTTGACAATCAGGAGACACTAGATAGGTTTAGAGTGGACAGGGATATTATAAGGGTCTTAGTGAGTATGTATGAACCCCAAAGAAGTACTGGAGGAATGCGTGAACTTCATATACCCGTGGATGTTGAGGTATATATAGTCTTCACTATACTTGCCACGAGAACCTTCCAGAGACAGACTGGGGGCATTTTGGGAATCTCACTGGCTTCTGCCTCGAGGATACTGCAGCAGCTCTTGGTTTTACTCTTGTCACTTGTGGATCAGTACACGTGTTTCCCATTGTCATCCCAGTGCTGAACCAGGAGTATGAGACCCAGTAATGGGGTGACATGTTTGTCTGAGGTACTCAGTGCAATAGGTTGCACCCATATTGCAATTACATTCTGTTCTGGCTCACAGGGTGGCAGTACCACAATAGTCAGGGCCACCCATTTTAACCCCCCATTTTCTGCCTTGTCTTCAGCTGATATAACTGCTTTTCATAGCTTGTGTGTTACCTAACTCAAGGTTCCCTTAATTTGACCTGTTAATAACAGCCTGCATTTAAACTGGAACCTGTGTTCTGAGAGACAGCCTTACAAGACTATCTGCAAAATCTACAGAGCTGAGTATAGTTTTCTTTATTATAGAGTTTGTTGCTTAGATATCTATTGTCTCACTGTTCTGAGAGTCTGATCTGCAAATGTACAGAGCTGAGTATATTTTTTTGGTTTTATAGTTTATACTATTAGTGGTTGCTTAAATCTCTGCTGAAACTGTCTTCCCCACACCCTCCCTGTTTTTGGTTTGTAGTTTAAATTTGGTGGCTTTTGCAGTGCCCGGCCCACTGTAGATTTGATCTAGGACACTCGCCCAGTCTCATTTCTTTACAGCATTCTACCTAATAAACCCTTTCTGCACTTGCTTTTAGTCCTTTTTAATTTAATTGCATTTTTCAAACTGTGTGTGATCTAATATTGCTACATACTCAAGTGTGCTAGCTTGCACTGCATGTGAATTGTTTTTACTACTGTTTTTGCTACTTTTCTGAAAAAAAAAAAAAAAAAACTGTAAGCCTATTTCCTACCTTTCCTGTAGCTAGTGTTCCAGATACAGATTTGCTGTATCCAGGACTGTTTGTAAGCTTCTGAGCCCCCAAAGTCTTTCTGTGTTGGAGGGAAGCCTTCTAGCTTATCAGTGGGAGTGGTAAGATTTAGGTAACCTGTCTACCACATAAGAAGTGGTTCTGGCCCAGAATTTGTAATTATTGGCCATTTGGGCAATCTTCCATCTCTCTCAACTTTCTGATTTGAAAGCCTGCATTTGCACTTGTTTCTGTCCTGTAACTCGTCTAGTGCAAATACAGATTCTTAGTTTTAGCACTTAAATTTGCTTATTCATACTCAGCACTTGTTCAGAACTTGTAAGCACTAAATAAGCTACTAATTACTATAGCACTCAATCTTCCTCATTACCTAAAGGAAAACAGTTTTTGTACTTACTTTTCTCACTGGCATTGAGAAAAACAGCTCTTGTACTCACTTTCCTCACTTATCTAGAGGAAAATAGTTTTTTATTCAGGCATGTCCAAGGGTCAGCTCCCAGTGTTCTCCCCTGTCTATCTGATGAATCTGGGCATCTTGAGGCAATGTAGAAATTTCCTCATGTACACAGACAACCCTCTCCTCCTACCACCCAACACTACAACCTGTGAGAGATGCACTTATCTAGCCAAACTGGAGGTAAAGCTCTCACCAACCAAGACTGAACCAACAGTCATGAGGAGAAGGTAAACATTTGCACCAAACCACACTCATCAGATAGTCTCACTACGTCTACACCACCAAAATCCACACATAGAAACTCAAAAACATTTGCGGAGGCTCTCAATAATAATCTGCCTAAGCAACAGAGACTTCCAAAGCAGAAACACAAGCAACCTCCATCCCCCAACACAACCCAAATGACACATAGCCCACAGATTCAGTGTGCCACTCAAACTCAGCCAATAAGGCAAAACAACATACCCAACACACTAGTCATAGGTGACTCTATAGTCAGGCACACTGATGTCCCACTCACCAGGCTAAACAAGGAGAAGGTTACTGTCAACTGCCTTTCGGGTGCTAGGATCCGCCACATAACCCACGCACTCAGGTCACTCCACAACAAGTACAAATATGACTCTGACATTGTCCATGTTGGTGTGAATGACCTGAGACGTACCTCCCTGGACTACATGAAAAGAGACATGGAAGAGCTCTGCAATCTTGTTGCCCAGGCAGGTATGACCCTAGCCCTGAGTAGCATTCTGCCATCGCCCAGAATGATACCGCGGCAAAAGGGCAAAATGATTGATTTCAACAATTGGCTAAGCTTCTGGTGTCATTCAAAGGGGATCCAGTATCTATCTGCTTGGGATGACATGGTCGACTGACCACGATGCTTTGCCACAGATGGCCTGCACCTGTCGCCCCTAGGATTCCGGATACTGGCTAAGGCTCTTGCTGCCCCTATAGTGCCTTTTTTAGGCAGATTTCAAGTAACAAATTCACCACCATAACAGGAACCGGTAAGCAAAAACTGAGGGTAATACTACTCAATGCTAGAAGTCTAAATTTCAAAATGCACTCACTCGAGGCAGTCCTTAAAATGGAGAACATCGATATCTGTGCAGTGACTGAGACCTGGTTCAAGGCTCCAGAGAGCACCCCTGCACTACCAGGCTATAACTCATACCACACTTTTCGGCCATGTAACCTGGACCGAAACACCAAAGGTGGGAGGGTGTCCATATTTGTTAAGGATATCCACACCTCCAGGCTAGTTGCTCAGCATAATGCATCCGAGGTTATCCAAGTGCAACTAACTCTTGGCAAAACTGCAATCCAAATTGTAGCTTGCTACAGATCCCCCACCATGCCCCAGGATTCCCACTCCTCTTTTCTTGATGTACTGGAAAATATTAGGGTTCAACCAAACACCCTAATAATGGGCGACTTCAACTACCCCACCATTAACTGGGAAAACTACTCATGTACTAACTCCTTAGTGCAACGCTTTCTGGAATTCATAAACTCCAATTCCCTAGATCAACTTATCCACACCCCCACCAGGGGCAACAATATCCTAGACCTAGTCATTACCAACATGAGTGACCGGTGTTCCACACCTGAAGTCAACTCCTTATTGGTCCGATCCAACCATAAGCTAATCACCCTCGATATCCACATCCCACCCCCACAACCCATTAAGGAAACCACAGTAAGAAATTTCTCCAAAGCCAACTTCATGCTTCTTAAGACAGAAGTAGGGAACTTCATGACACCCATGCAGATGGACAATACAGTTACAACTGCTGAATCCTACACAAATGCGCTGTATAAGCACCTACATGAGTGCATGGATCATGCTATCCCGAAATAACTTTCTTGAGTGGCGTAAGCCAGGGAACCTCGTGGCTAGGCTTGCATAGGCCCTTGGGCTGATAGCCTAGTACCTACCTATGAACCTATGAACCTATGAACCACCATTCCATCAATTGCCAGGAATTGTGGGTTGCATGTGGATACATCACCAATGGGTCTCCCAAGCATACTGACAGGGTATATGATTACCATATCTGGCAAGCTAGCTCACTCTGCTACTTCTTCCTGCATGACAGAATACCCAGTGGTCATCTTGTTGATAAGTGGAAAATATTGTTTTCTTTTTTCTATTGTATATAAGTAGTTATTCATGGTAAAATGTATCGATAAATACTAAACCAGTTCTTCACTGTTTTGCTGCCCCACTTTTCCCCTCTTTCTCTCTCCCCCTCTCTTTCTTTTCTTTTTTTCTTATAGGTGATACTGGATATCCACTAGGGCCATGGCTCATACCATCAATGACAAATCCAAGTGGGGATGCTGAAGAAACCTATAACACACCCAAATCCCAGACCCTTATTGCCATCAAAAGGGTGTTTTGCCTCCTGAAGAGTCATTTTAGGTGCCTGGGTAAGTCTGGGGGTATCCTTCAGTATGACCCAGCAACTGCATACATAATGTTTATTGTATGTTGCATTCTGCCCAACATGATTGTGTTTCAGTCTGGTGGTGAAGTGACCCATGCTGTCACTGCACCTGCCAGTCCCAGTCCGAATATGAGTAATTGTGACCAGGCAGCAGCAGTAGTAAGACAGCCCATGCAGCAGGTCACACATTTATTATTATTATTTAAATTTGTTGATCGGGAGTGTCCGACTGGACGTAGGTCCATTTTCAGCGGAGGCCTGGGGAGAAAAGCTCCACAGTTAAAATAAACAGACAGTATTTACATTGGATTACATAGTGATTAACAATTTACATAGCAATTACTTACAACATATTTACAGATGAAGAACATAGTAGATCAGTAGACAAGTAAAATCTTTATCTGTGAAGTGCATACCAGACATTAACAAATGTTACAAGAAGAAGAAGTTCGTGCTGTATAATAAGTACTGGCTTATGAGCATCTGAGCTTGCTATAATCAAGGTAGTTAGTGGAGTGGAAAGAAAGGTAGTGGTTGGATGGGGTGGATGATATTAGAGTGGGAGTTGCAAGGGCATAGCCAGCATGTTTTTAGTTGAACTTTTAGTAAAGTTTTGAAGTGGGTGCATGATGGTATGGAGGTAATTGTGGGTGGGAGTGAGTTCCATAATTTGGCTATGGCGCAAGAGAATAGTGCTTCACCAGCAGAGTTATTGGCTTTAGTGATCTGCAAGTGATTTTTGCTGCTGGATCTTAGTGGTATGGTGGTGCAATAGGGTTGGAGTAGATTCTGGAGGGATGGGACATTTAGTGGATGGATTACTAGTTCGTGGGCAAGTGAGAGTTGATACCACTGAAGGAGGTGAGGGAGTTCAAGCCAGCCCAGTTCAGAAAGTGCTAGACAGTGGTGACTATGGTAGGATGCCCCTGTGGCGAATTTGGCGATTTTGTTGTAGCAGGTCTCTAGCTTGTTTAGATCACATTGTCTTAGGTTGGTATATATTGGAGAGGCATAAAGTAGGGTGGAGATAAGGTGGGAATTTGCTATTGAAATCTTTGCTGCTTATATAGCATATGGCTGTGCAGGTAAGGAGGTGGCATCTAATCTAGAACTACAGACCATGACATTGATGTTAGTGTTTCCTTTTCTATAAAAACAACACATAGAGTATAACTGATGCATGCAGTGATATGTGTGAGCTATGCTGTGTAGTGTGTTGTATACTGCCACTGCTTATCAGACATTCCTTCTCATCTTTAAATAATATGTTTGTTTTTGTTTGTTTTTTTTTTATTTCAGAACAACAAGTACTTGTATTATTGTTTGTAAAAGCCATGCTTCAGTGCTGACTGTAGTTCAGTGAGGTCATAAGGCAACATATAAGGAATAAACACATTTTTACCTGTTTATACCAATCAGTTCTAGTGAGGAGGTTTTTGCCTAAATATTCATGTACTAAATGTCCCCAAGTGGTGCAATTAGTAAAAAGTGTTAGTTCAGTATTTAGCAAAGGTTCATACCTAGCATTGGAATGAAAATGTGTCACACTGTTTTTTATATAATGCAATGGTGTCTCAGTTTGAATTATGTTGTCTGTTGAGGTACTGCACATCATACTAATTTATTTTTGTGATGCACAATGATATGGCGCCTCAGAGACACAAAATAAAAACATTTGTGTGGTGTAAGGATAAAGGGGGAGCAGTGTTTGTTTACATGGCATGATAACTCATTTTAGTCTGTAATTTTACCATTAGTGTTTCCATGGAAACTTGTGTTTTATTATGTTTAAGATGTGGATAACTGCCAACTGTAACAATGGTAATGCATGGAGCATTAATGTTGTTAATCACTGCAGTCTTTTGTTATGACATGCAGCTTTCTTTCCACAGTTCTATGAAATTTTAAGCACTACTATAGGAATTAAATGCATACAGCTGAAAAGTGTCCTAAGCCCCCACCCATTTTTTTAATAACTTAATCCCCTTCAAGTTAAACAATGACCTGTGAAGGTCAAATTGTAAGTAACAGAAATATCACACTTGATTCATAGTAGGTTAAAACCATATGTGCCATACACATCTCTAAAAAATAGGCAAGGTAATAGTACAAGTGATTTTGAAGAAGGGCAGACATGAGAGCTGGACGGTGAGTTGGTCTGATATTGTAACCTATAGCTTGCAGGCACTGATCTAACAGTGCTGCGGGACTGTGATCGGGAACTCAAATGAGAGGTTCTGTTAGGTGTAGATGAATGCTGATCTGATCTGCATGAAATTTATTGTACTTGTTCTCACTGACTAATTTAAAAGCAGTTGTAGTCACATGTTATCTGCCCACTTGTCGCAACAGTCCCAGTCCTGTTCCACCTTCTAAGAGTGACCCATTTTTGAGTCTGCAAAGTACTAATTAGTGTACTAACGGAGGCAGCCATGGATATTTGGTGTGCAGTGATACTACACATCAGTGAGATCATGGCACTATCCCTACTCTGCGCCATTCCATGTAGTGCTGCAATCCTTGTGAATGCCCTGGAGGACTTTGACCATTTCCAGCTGACTCTCTGTACAGTGCTCTGAGCCCTAATGATGTCACAACACATTTGCTGCTGGACAGCCAATGCTTTACATGTTTCCCGAGACAGCTGTAACAAATTCCTGCACCTGGCTCCCCTTTGCAAAGGCTTAGCTGTGAATACTGGTACCTCTGAGTGCCTGTTGTCATCTTCAAAGCGTTTGTCTAGGTTTGGAGACACTGGTGAAGTGTTTGTCCCACTACAAGTGTGAGTTTAATGTCAGCACATGCTTGTCTGTCTGATGCACTGTCACTTCCTGTAGAGTTATTAACATTTTGTGGGATGTGAAATCCCACCATTAAACTTGGGGACTGTGTGTCACTTTCCTCAGGCTGTCTCATAAATGTAACTACGTTATTATCAAAATATTTTAATACTCTTAACATATACTGGAAGAATCACGCTGATAAAAATAAGCAAAAAGGTTTATTTTACATGCATGGAGACATGCTACAAAGTACATGGTGTGTCAGCAGTCTAATTTCTGTACACTTCACATGGGTTTTTATACCCTTCTCTGCACGTACACAGTAGCTGGTTACTAGACAAGGAATTTCAGTCAAGGCTATAAATTCACATACTGGAGCCTTAGATGGTCAGAGGTCAGTCACAAGATAAGCTTGTGCCTGGACCAAGGTAACATCTGTGCATTCCTCTTTGGTCAGCAAATTCTTTACAAGAAAAACAGCTTATTTTAACTTGCTTCTTTGCACGCAATGCAATTTCACATTTTAACCCTTACTGTACATGATACAAAGATGTTGAACACAAAGATTCTTACTACATTTCCCCCCTTACAACACTCTGTATCATAAGTAATACATTCTATTCATACAGTTTTTCGCATGACTCGTGTTCTGTATATTCAGAATAATAAGCTTTAGTTGCATTGGCAGACAATACACTTGATATTATCATTCGGATGCAAGGAATGCAACAACAACCCAACAGTAGGAATATAATGGCACCAACACATATAGCAATTAAGACATTTATAAGTACTGTTCCCCAATTTCCAAACCAATTTTGGAAAAAGTCAGTTAATAGATTCTGTCCTGGTTTTGTAAGTTCAGAAACATGTTGTAGGATCTCCAGATGGCTGTTAATGTCATATTCGCTGTCTGGAATGAATGGACAACACTCGCAAGTACCTCCTATCGCCGCTAGGGTGAAGTTGAGCGCCATACGATTCTGCAATACTACAGTCCTCATTGCAGTTAACTCATCCGTCACCAATTCTAGCGCAGACAAAGTTACATTGCTCAGAGTTTTTAACAGTTTTGACAGTTTTCTGAGCTCCCAAATGGATTTTACTGTCCCATACGCTGGAAGAATACCAGCCCAGGAAATAACATCATCGCCCAAGTCCATGTGTGATAGCCCCTTGCTGCTACTATGGGCCAAATCGTGTTGATAGATCCAGGATGCATCAGTGTTACCTACCGGATTAACAGGTTTATTAACAGCACGTACATTTTGTATTTTACCTTGGGGAAGAGAAAATGTATGTCTTATAGCTGGTGCTAAATAACCCTAAAAGCAACTGCCTGACCAATTCCTTGGTAACCATTTGTATGCTTTTCTACCACAGATAAAATAACAATTATTTACTTTAAGTGTAATATTGACTGGAACAGAGTGAAAAAAAGAGAAAATTCCACCTAAAGGGAAAAGCAAAGTATATGTTTTACAATCCTTTTAATTTAAGGGTAGCAGATACTCAGTCGGGCCAATGCTGAGCCTTCTTTGATCTCTCTAGCAACCCCCCCACTCTTCCTGCCCTTCCAGTTTCAGTATTCCCTGCTAAAATCATAACAATTGGCTACAAAACTAATTATTTAGTTAGATAGTAGTGACAAAGTGTTACAAGTGTTTCACACTTACCCTGCATTCCTTAGCCTGGGGTTTAAACCCCGCTCCGTTCACTACTCTCACTTCACGCACCTCCCTGCCCCCAAATCTCACCCACCCCCACTACGTCTACATTTATTTTGAGGCTAAAACCACTCCCATAACTATCCAGCAATTAGGCCAAACCTCTGTAATTCCTCTCCCTCATACTACCCGTCCTATTTCCTGGCACATCTCTAAACCTGACACAGTCATGCTATTAGCTAATACAATTGCACTTCTTACCTGCATACTTCTTGCCTACATTACATCCTACCAGGGCTCCACAGTAATAACTCCCAGCAATTTTCACTGCACACTCTTATCAACTTCCCTCAAACACCCACTCTATAATTACATTGCCCCTGCCACCAATAACCTCCTCCCACTACACCTACTCAATTATCAAACTCCCACCACATTTAAACACAACATATCCCTAAAATATCACTGTTTGTTATTGCATATATAAAACATATTCTTAGCTCCCTCTCTAAACTAGCCCTCAGTGGATACATCTAACCTAACCCTGGTCCCACCATCACCAACCCCACCCCAAACCCTCTCCCAAAGAACTCCCCCATCACTCAAATCACAATGGCAAAAAGCCATCTGACCTCCTCTTTATGTCTCTAAACATCAGGAGTGTTTGTAACAAAATCCAAGACCTACATGCCAATATAAACCTGTACTCCCCTGACATTCTCGTCCTAACTGAAACCTGGCTCAAACCTCATATCAAAAGTGTGGAAATACTCCCACCTGGATATAACATCCTTCACGTGGACAGACTATCCAGAAAAGGAAGTGGTGTAGCACTGCTGTATAAACACCACCTCAATATCCAGAATCTTAGCAAATCAGTTCCCCAGTTTGGCAATGAAGAAATCCTTTATGCCAATCTCAAAATTAACCCCAAAAAAAACTATTAATATCATAGGGTGCTATTTCCCACCAGGCCAAAATATACCTCCCCTAGAAAACCTTCTGAGTTGGGCCAATCTCTCTCCATCCCAGGAAACAATCATCCTCGGCAGCTTTAACATCAACTGGCTATATTGTTATAACAACCACCCAGCCCTCCACCTAAATCTCCATGAGTTCTCACAACTAATACAATCCCCTACCTGGATCAATAAAAACCCTAATAATCACACCATTCTTAATTGGATCTTAGTTACCAGAGATCCTCACCCTTACCTAGCAGGCTGTCTACCTGATTGCCTCAGCGACAATTCCCCAACTTTCCTAGAAAGACATCACATAAACAATATCAAGCCCATTACCCTCAGACAAATTCAAAGCAAAACTAATTTCAACCTCCACTCCTTTATCTCCTTCCTCCAGAAAATTAACTGGTCACCACTTAAATAACTCAACCTAGATGAAGCCATCCACTTCTTTAACAGCACCTTCCTCAACACCCTTAACACCCATGCCCACCTAAGAAACACCAAAGTCAGAACTAAGAGCTCCCCCTGGCTACAAAAAAACACCACGGGTCTAATGAAAATCAGGGATAAGGCTTGGGAACACTGGTGCCTAACAACAAAAACCTCAGATAGGCAATCCTTCCTTGAAATATGTAACAAGGTCAAACAGCAAATAAAAATAGACAAAGCCTTTACTATCAAACTTTCCTAAACTCTTCTCACCACAAGCCTAAGCAATTCTGGTCCACAATTAACTCTATCCTCTGCCCAGGGAAAGTAGACACCCCTGTGCCATACAACCTTCCCTCCTCCTGCAGCATAGATGAATCCTTCAACAAACACTTCACTGAAACCACACTATCCCTAACCAAATAACAATTCTGTACATCGGCTTCCCCACCCCTAACCCCAATCAACCCCTTCCTGCTTTCTTCTTCTCCTCAGTACCCACCTCCTACATAAAAAGACTTCTGACAAAACATAAACCCACTAAACTTGCAGCTGACAACCTCCCACAGAATACCTAAAAATAGCTGCTGATGCCCTAGCTTATCCTATTTCCATATTAATCATCCGCTCTATATCTCAATCCTATTTACCCACACTATGGAAAATATCCCTCATCATTCCCCTCCACAAAGGTGGCCACTCCACCGACCTTTCTATTTACCGCCCCATCACCATCCTTTTCCCTCGCTAGAAAATACTTGTAAAAATGTATCAACTCTCAGGTTTCTAACTACCTCCTAACCAATAATCTCCTCTCCAATACCCAACATGGCTTCAGGCCATATCACAGCACTAATACTGCTTTGCTCTCCTTCACTAACACTATCCTTCATCTAAAACAAAAAAATGGCCTCTTCACCTCTGCTGTATTTCTGGATCTATCTAAGGGCTTCAACATTGTATCACACAAACTACTACTCTCTGCTCTCTCCAACCTTTCTTTCTCCAAACCAGCCATCAGCTGATTCTACAGCTATTTACATGGCCGCCAGCAATCAGTTGTCTGGAAAAACAGCCTATCCCCTCACCTTCCTTTTACTCTCAGTGTTACCCCAGGTTCCATCCTCGGCCCCCTGTTATTATCCCTTTTCATCAACAACCTACATACTGCCACCAAACAGGCTTCTCTCATTCAGTACACTGACTACACCCTCATCTGCTGTGCCTCCACTTTACCAGAATGCCAACAGATCACACAGGAATCATTCTCATTCATAGAAAGCTGGCTATCCAACTCTCATCTCCTACTCAATCCTAATAAGACCAAACTCCTCATCTTTCAACCCTCCAAATCTACCCTAAACTCCCCCCACATCAATATTCTTGCCAAAGACAATACCACCATCTCTCCATCAGTTTACACCAAGCTACTTGGTGTGAAGATTGACAACAATCTCAGATTCAACACCCATATTTCTCATGGTACATTATATAGAAACCACCAATACGTCACCAAAACCTCTAGAATCTCTATATGGAGTAAACTGGGAGTTATGCTTGTGTTGTCTATTTACTCAGAATGGTGCACTTAGTGTAGGCGTTCATGAATCTGGCCCATAGTTTAAAATTGAAGTTACTCCAGAGTGACACTCCATTTGGTCATAAAAGTTGCTTGGGCCATAACCTCTCAATGTCTTAGCACAAGAAATCAGGAAAAAAATCAAAATAATGGGGGGACAAAGGTCCAAAAATAGGGACACATTTTAAATACTGCTCTTATAAACATAGAAAGTCACTAAAATAAAAGGTTTTATGTTACCACGCATTTTCTGAAGGATATATAATCTGAAACTCAAATGTATGTCATTTAGTGATTTCAATCCTTAGTGATTTGCCAGAAATCGACAAGTATTATGAGGAATGGACCAAAAATATGAGACAAAAATATGTGCATTCCACAAAATCTGGAAAGTTGTGAGGTGTGGACTGGTGTGAGTTTTTAAGCTAAACATGTTTTATTTCTTAATACACCTTTGAATTAGTCTTCCAGTGTAGTGTATTTTTTTTGCTGGGATTGTCTACTTGTATAATACTAGATTGGGAGGGGCAACTGTTTAAATCCAAAAGTTTACATACAAACCACAATTGTGCAAATGTAAGGTGATCTCAGTCTCACTCCAGTTCAGTTGATGTAAGGTCCAGTAATAATGAGAATTGCTTTGGCAACCAACAGCAAATATGCAATTCTCTTAAAAGCCCATTCTGTTTTAAGTAATTGAAATGGATGTAAACTAATTATAGAAGGAATTAATACACAAGAGAGCAAAGAAGGACTTTACAGTCACTTATTTAGCAGACATTAAGAATGCTGCAGCCTGATCTTGATAAATTTTAGATTTCTGTGAGTAACCTTGTTAGATATATTTGAGTCAAATGTATACTTGATGGAGTTAACTTCTTCAGTGAATGAGTTATATTGCAAATTAATTTTGAAAATGATCCTTAACTGTGAGGAATCACTGAAAGTGATACAACTGTCATTAAAGTGAAAATATTTTTGCAAGAAGAGCATAAATTTGTTCTTGATAGCAATGGGGTGTAGGGTGGTATTCATTGTTCATAGGTAGGTACCAGGCTA
This sequence comes from Protopterus annectens, assembly GCF_019279795.1. Taxonomy (NCBI): domain Eukaryota; kingdom Metazoa; phylum Chordata; order Ceratodontiformes; family Protopteridae; genus Protopterus; species Protopterus annectens. The sequence goes on along the minus strand of NC_056744.1, from coordinate 945,904,106 downwards.
TCGACCCAAGGGTCTAGGTAAGCCTAGCCAACAAGGTTCACTGGCTTACACAACCCAAGAAAGTTATTTTCCTGTGCCCCTGTCAAGCAGAGCCACAGAAATGATCCCTGGGGTGTATTTCCTATTTCCCATCCACTCATCAAGATTTTTCTTGAAGAGTTCTACTGGGGAACTTTGCTTGACATAGATGGGCAGTTTGTTCCAGAGTATGGGAAGTCTCTGGGACAGGAATTTATCCCACCAGCATGTCCTGTTTATTGTGGTGACAAGGTTTAGGTCCCTAGAGCATGTAGCTCAGAGGGATTGGGATTTCTTTAGATGTAGCATGTCCAACAGCTCTGGGTTTGACATAGCTTTATATGTTAGGCAGAGATCACATCAGAGTAGGTGATATGCTACGGAGTAAAGCTGGAGTTTTTGAGGCGGTCAGTGTAGGGCATTTGTTTGAGACCAGTAATCCTCTTTGTGAGGTACTTCTGTGGCCTTTCCAGCTGCTGCAGATGTCTTGTGAGGTACATTGCAAAAGGGGCGTTGTACTCTATAATGGGTCTAATGAGTGTCCGGTAGAAGAGAACAATGACCTCTTTTTTCCTGGATGAGAACCCTTTTGTGATGAGGCGTACCATGTAGAAGGATGTCCTGACTACTGTGGTGATGTGATTATCAAAGGAGAGACTGCTGTCCACCTGGGTCCCAAGGTCTCTGATCACACATTCAGCATTAAGTAGACTGCCACCTATGTGGTAGTTCATGGGTACAGAGTTTTTACCAAAGGGGATGACAATGCACTTTTTGGCATTGAACTTGAGGCCATGGCTCTGACACCAGGAATCTGTCTCAGTGAGGCCCTTCTGTAAGATGTCCACATCATTTGGGGACTCTGCTATGGCTCCTATTTTGCAGTCATCTGCAAACTTTATTAGCCAAAGGCCTTCTGTGTTAGCCTGTACTTCAGAGAAGTAGATACCAAACAGGAGAGGTCCCAGATCTGAACACTGTGGTACTCCACTTGGATTTATACCTAGTTTAGTGAGTTTAGCATTAATTCCAGAATGGGGGATGATGTCGAAAGCCTTGGCCAGGTCAAGATAGGCTGTGTGAACCACCTTACTCACATCTACAGCTTTGGTGACTGCCTCAAAGAAGTTGATCAGGTTCAGAAGGCATGATCTGCCTTTCACAAACCCGAACTGGGTGGGGTCCAGAGTTTGGAGGTTACCAATGTCTTTGTTTATGAGTTCCATGATGAGACGTTCCATGGCCTTACAGACTATGCTCATCAGGCTAATAAGGCGATAGTTCCAAGGATCAGTGGTGGCTCCCCCTTTGTGGAGTGGGATAACTGTTGCTGTGTGCCATTCAGTGGGCACAAAGCCTGACATGAGGCTATGATTGAACATGGTGCTTAGGTGGGGAGCCAGTTCATTCTGAAGTTCATGTAAAACACAACCTGGAATATTGCCCGATCCCATAGATGCTGTGTTTTTCGCTTTAGAGAGTGCAGCTTTTACCTACATAGTTGTAATTACAGGGACTCTGCATTCTTCCTGTATAGATATGGGCCCTTTGGGGGAAGAGAGGGGTAAAGTTAGCACTGAACGTATCTGCCAGGATGTTGGAAATATCAGTTGGTTCTGTAATTTTTGTGATGTGCTGTAACTCAGAGCAGATCTGCGTGTTGCCATTGAGATTCTTGACAGACCTATGGAATGCTTTGTGATTGTCCCTATAATCTGTGGCAATTTTATTTTCATAATTAGCTTTGGAGGATCTTTTAAGGGATCTCAGCTTCTTACTGAGGCTGCCCAGGGAGCTCCTCCACTCATGGGATTTTACTCTCTTTTGCAACAGTTTCTTACTTCTGTTCTAGAGTTTGTTTATGGCAGGGGACCACAAGACTGGCTTCTTTTTTTTGGAGGATAGCATCTTGGTTCTGTTTGGGATAGCATGAGCCATGCACTCATGTAAGTGTTTACAGAGTGCATTTGTGTAGGATTCAGCAGTTGTAACTGTATTGCCCATCTGCATGGGTGTCATGAAGTTTGCCACTTCTGTCTTTAGAAGCATGAAGTTAGCTTTGGAGAAAATTTTTACCGTGGTTTCCTTAATTGTGGGTGTGGGCATGATGTAGATATCTAGGCTGATTAGTTTATGGTTGGATCTGACCAGTGAGGCGTTGGCTTCAGATGTGGAACACTGGTCACTCATGTTGGTACTGACTAGGTCTATGATATTGTTGCCCCTGGTAGGGGTGTGGATAAGTTGATCCAGGGCATTGGAATTTATGAATTCCAGAAAGTGCTGAGCAAAGGAGTTGGTACATGAGTAGTTTTCCCAGTTAATGGTGGGGTAGCTGAAATCGCCCATTATTAGGGTGTTTGGTTGAACCCTAATATTTTTCAGTATATCAAGAAAAGAAGACTGGGAATCCTGGGGCATAGTTGGGATCTGTAACAAGCTACAATTTGGATTACAGTTTTGCCCAGAGCTAGTTGCACTTGGATGACCTCAGATGCATTATGCTGAGCAAGTAGCCCGGAGGTGTGGATATCCTTAATGAATATGGACACACTTCCGCCTTTGGTGTTCCGGTCCAGGTTAGATGGCCGAAACATGTGGTATGAATTATAGCCTGGTAATGCAGGGGTGCTCTCTGGAGCCTTGAACCAGGTCTGAGTCACTGCACAGATATCAATGTTCTCCATTTTAAGGAGTGCCTTGAGTGAGTGCATTTTGAGATTTAGACTTCAAGCACTGATTAGCATTACCCTCAGTTTTTGCTTGCCTGTTCCTGTTACGGTGGTGAATTTGTCATTTGAACCTTGCCTAATAAAGGCACTATAGGGGCTGCAAGAGCCGTAGCCAGTATCCGGAATTATTTGAATGCATTAAAGCTTTCTACACAGTCCGCATGAGCACTGCTAAGCAGTGATTCATAGAGGCCACTTATGTTAATGAACAATGACTTTGAATAAGCATAAGAAAATGCAGTAATAATGATATGCAAAGGAGAAATTATGTCAGAGTATGCTAATGAAGCATTTTCTTGCCTATTTATGGTTCATAGTGAAATTTCTCACTTTTCTGCACCGCCTGCAGATACATTATATAAAGTGGAGATTCACCTATGCTATCTACTTTGCACCACACAAATATTCTATAACTTGCTACTAGCCTTAATATTTCCCATTGTGTGCTATTTGTCTTGGCTGAGCTAAAAATGCTTGAGCCCAGAGGCATGTGTCAGCCAAGAAGGCAGAGATGTAAGCAAAAAATAGCCTACTATAATTTTGACAATCAGGAGACACTAGATAGGTTTAAAGTGGACAGGGATATTATAAGGGTCTTAGTGAGTATGTATGAACCCCAAAGAAGTACTGGAGGAATGCGTGAACTTCATATACCCGTGGATGTTGAGGTATATATAGTCCTCACTATACTTGCCACGAGAACCTTCCAGAGACAGACTGGGGGCATTTTGGGAATCTCACTGGCTTCTGCCTCGAGGATACTGCAGCAGCTCTTGGTTTTACTCTTGTCACTTGTGGATCAGTACACGTGTTTCCCATTGTCATCCCAGTGCTGAGCCAGGAGTATGAGACCCAGTAATGGGGTGACAAGTTTGTCTGAGGTACTTAGTGCAATAGGTTGCACCCATATTGCAATTACGTTCTGTTCTGGCTCACAGGGTGGCAGTACCACGATAGTCAGGGCCACCCATTTTAAACCCCCATTTTCTGCCTTGTCTTCAGCTGATATAACTGTTTTTCATAGCTTGTGTGTTACCTAACTCAAGGTTCCCTTAATTTGACCTGTTAATAACAGCCTGCATTTAAATTGGAACCTGTGTTTTGAGAGACAGCCTTACAAGACTATCTGCAAAATCTACAGAGCTGAGTATAGTTTTCTTTATTATAGAGTTTGTTGCTTAGATATCTATTGTCTCACTGTTCTGAGAGTCTGATCTGCAAATATACAGAGCTGAGTATATTTTTTTGGTTTTATAGTTTATACTATTAGTGGTTGCTTAAATCACTGCTGAAACTGTCTTCCCCATACCCTCCCTGTTTTTGGTTTGTAGTTTAAATTTGGTGGCTTTTGCAATGCCCGGCCCACTGTAGATTTGATCTAGGACACTCCCCCAGTCTCATCTCTTTACTGCATTCTACCTAATAAACCCTTTCTGCACTTGCTTTTAGTCCTTTTTAATTTAATTGCATTTTTCAAACTGTGTGTGATCTAATATTGCTACATACTCAAGTGTGCTAGCTTGCACTGCATGTGAATTGTTTTACTACTGTTTTTGCTACTTTTCTGAAGAAAAAAAACTGTAAGCCTGTTTCCTACCTTTCCTGTAGCTAGTGTTCCAGATACAGATTTGCTGTATCCAGGACTGTTTGTAAGCTTCTGAGCCCCCAAAGCCTTTCTGTGTTGGATGGAAGCCTTCTAGCTTATCAGTGGGAGTGGTAAGATTTAGGTAACCTGTCTACCACATAAGGAGTGGTTCTGGCCCAGAATTTGTAATTATTGGCCGTTTGGGCAATCTTCCATCTCTCTCAACTTTCTGATTTGAAAGCCTGCATTTGCACTTGTTTCTGTCCTGTAACTCGTCTAGTGCAAATACAGATTCTTAGTTTTAGCACTTAAATTTGCTTATTCATACTCAGCACTTGTTCAGAACTTGTAAGCACTAAATAAGCTACTAATTACTATAGCACTCAATCTTCCTCATTACCTAAAGGAAAACAGTTTTTGTACTTACTTTTCTCACTGGCATTGAGAAAAATAACTCTTGTACCCACTTTCCTCACTTATCTAGAGGAAAATAGTTTTTTATTCAGACATGTCCAAGGGTCAGCTCCCAGTGTTCTCCCCTGTCTATCTGATGAATCTGGGCATCTTGAGGCAATGTAGAAATTGCCTCATGTACACAGACAACCCTCTCCTCCTACCACCCAACACTACAACCTGTGAGAGATGCACTTATCTAGCCAAACTGGAGGTAAAGCTCTCACCAACCAAGACTGAACCGACAGTCATGAGGAGAAGGAAAACATTTGCACCACACCACACTCATCAGATAGTCTCACTACATCTACACCACCAAAATCCACACATAGAAACTCAAAAACATTCGCGGAGGCTCTCAATAATAATCTGCCTAAGCAACAGAGACCTCCAAAGCAGAAACACAAGCAACCTCCATCCCCCAACACAACCCAAATGACACATAGCCCACAGATTCAGTGTACCACTCAAACACAGCCAATAAGGCAAAACAACATACCCAACACACTAGTCATAGGTGACTCTATAGTCAGGCACACTGATGTCCCACTCACCAGGCTAAACAAGGAGAAGGTTACTGTCAGCTGCCTATCGGGTGCTAGGATCCGCCACATAACCCACGCACTCAGGTCACTCCACAACAAGTACAAATATGACTCTGTCATTGTCCATGTTGGTGTGAATGACCTGAGACGTACCTCCCTGGACTACATGAAAAGAGACATGGAAGAGCTCTGCAATCTTGTAGCCCAGGCAGGTATGACCCTAGCCCTGAGTAGCATTCTGCCATCGCCCAGAATGATACTGCGGTAAAAGGGCAAAATGATTGATTTCAACAATTGGCTAAGCTTCTGGTGTCATTCAAAGGGGATGCAGTATCTATCTGCTTGGGATGACATGGTCAACAGACCACGATGCTTTGCCACAGATGGCCTGCACCTGTCACCCCTAGGATTCTGGATACTGGCTAAGGCTCATGCTGCCCCTATAGTGCCTTTTTTAGGCAGATTTCAAGTAACAAATTCACCACTATAACAGGAACCAGTAAGCAAAAACTGAGGGTAATGCTACTCAATGCTAGAAGTCTAAATTTCAAAATGCAGTCACTCGAGGCACTCCTTAAAATGGAGAACATCGATATCTGTGCAGTGACTGAGACCTAGTTCAAGGCTCCAGAGAGCACCCCTGCACTACCAGGCTATAACTCATACCACACTTTTCGGCCATCTAACCTGGACCGAAACACCAAAGGTGGGGGGGTGTCTATATTCATTAAGGATATCCACACCTCCAGTCTAGTTGCTCAACATAATGCATCCGAGGTTATCCAAGTGCAACTAACTCTTGGCAAAACTGCAATCCAAATTGTAGCTTGCTACAGATCCCCCACCATGCCCCAGGATTCCCACTCCTCTTTTCTTGATGTACTGGAAAATATTAGGGTTCAACCAAACGCCCTAATAATGGCCAACTTCAACTACCCCACCATTAACTGGGAAAACTACTCATGTACTAACTCCTTGGCACAACGTTTTCTGGAATTCATAAACTCCAATGCCCTAGATCAACTTATCCACACCCCCACCAGGGGCAACAATATCCAAGACCTAGTCATTACCAACATGAGTGACCGGTGTTCCACACCTGAAGTCAACTCCTCATTGGTCCGATCCAACCATAAGCTAATCACCCTCGATATCCACATCCCACCCCCACAACCCATTAAGGAAACCACAGTAAGAAATTTCTCCAAAGCCAACTTCATGCTTCTTAAGACAGAAGTAGTGAACTTCATGACACCCATGCAGATGGACAATACAGTTACAACTGCTGAATCCTACACAAATGTGCTGTATAAGCACCTACATGAGTGCATGGATCGTGCTATCCCAAAATAACTTTCTTGGGTGGCGTAAGCCAGGGAACCTCATTGGCTAGGCTTGCATAGGCCCTTGGCTGATAGCCTATTACCTACCTATGAACCTATGAACCACCATTCCATCAATTGCCAGGAATTGTGGGATGCATGTGGATACATCACCAATGGGTCTCCCAAGCATACTGACAGAGTATATGATTACCATATCTGGCAAGCTAGCTCACTCTGCTACTTCTTCCTGCATGACAGAATACCCAGTGGTCATCTTGTTGATAAGTGGAAAATATTGTTTTCTTTTTTCTATTGTATATAAGTAGTTATTCATGGTAAAATGTATCGATAAATACTAAACCACTTCTTCACTGTTTTGTTGCCCCACTTTTCCCCTCTTTCTCTCTCCCCCTCTCTTTCTTTTCTTTTTTTCTTATAGGTGATACTGGATATCCACTAGGGCCATGGCTCATACCATCAATGACAAATCCAAGTGGGGATGCTGAAGAAACCTATAACACACCCAAATCCCAGACCCTTATTGCCATCAAAAGGGTGTTTTGCCTCCTGAAGAGTCATTTTAGGTGCCTGGGTAAGTCTGGGGGTATCCTTCAGTATGACCCAGCAACTGCATACATAATGTTTATTGTATGTTGCATTCTGCCCAACATGATCGTGTTTCAGTCTGGTGGTGAAGTGACCCATGCTGTCACTGCACCTGCCAGTCCCAGTCCGAATATGAGTAATCCAGGCAGCAGCAGTAGTAAGACAGCCCATGCAGCAGGCTCACACATTTATTATTATTATTTAAATTTGTTGACCGGGAGTGTCAGACTGGACATAGGTCCATTTTCAGCGGAGGCCCAGGGAAAAAAGCTCCACAGTTAAAATAAACAGACAGTATTTACATTGGATTACATAGTGATTAACAATTTACATAGCAATTACTTACAACATATTTACAGATGAAGAACATAGTACATCAGTAGACAAGTAGAATCTTTATCTGTGAAGTGCATACCAGACATTAACAAATGTTACAAGAAGAAGAAGTTTGTGCTGTATAATAAGTACTGGCTTATGAGCATCTGAGCTTGCTATAATCAAGGTAGTTAGTGGAGTGGAAAGAAAGGTAGTGGTTGGATGGAGTGGATGATATTAGAGTGGGAGTTGCAAGGGTATAGCCAGCATGTTTTTAGTTGCACTTTTAGTAAAGTTTTGAAGTGGGTGCATGATGGTATGGAGGTAATTGTGGGTGGGAGTGAGTTCCGTAATTTGGCTATGGCGCAAGAGAATAGTGCTTCACCAGCAGAGTTATTGGCTTTAGTGATCTGCAAGTGATTTTTGCTGCTGGATCTTAGTGGTCTGGTGGTGCAATAGGGTTGAAGTAGATTCTGGAGGGATGGGACATTTAGTGGATGGATTACTAGTTCGTGGGCGAGTGAGAGTTGATACCACTGAAGGAGGTGAGGGAGTTCAAGCCAGCCCAGTTCAGTAAGTGCTAGACAGTGGTGACTATGGTAGGATACCCCTGTGGCGAATTTGGCGATTTTGTTGTAGCAGGTCTCTAGCTTGTTTAGATCACATGGCCTTAGGTTGGTATATATTGGAGAGGCATAAAGTAGGGTGGAGATAAGGTGGGAAATTGCTATTGAAATCTTTGCTGCTTATATAGCATATGGCTGTGCAGGTAAGGAGGTGGCATCTAATCTAGAACTACAGACCATGACATTGATGTTAGTGTTTCCTTTTCTATAAAAAAAACACATAGAGTATAACTGATGCATGCAGTGATATGTGTGAGCTATGCTGTGTAGTGTGTTGTATACTGCCACTGCTTATCAGACATTCCTTCTCATCTTTAAATAATATGTTTTTTTTTGTTTGCTTTATTTTTATTTCAGAACAATAAGTACTTGTATTATTGTTTGTAAAAGCCATGCCTCAGTGCTGACTGTAGTTCAGTGAGGTCATAAGGCAACATATAAGGAATAAACACATTTTTACCTGTTTATACCAATCAGTTCCAGTGAGGAGGTTTTTGCCTAAATACGCATGTACTAAATGTCCCCAAGTGGTTCAGTTAGTAAAAAGTGTTAGTTCAGTATTTAGCAAAGGTTCATACCTAGCATTGGAATGAAAATGTGTCACACTGTTTTTTATATAATGCAATGGTGTCTCAGTTTGAATTATGTTGTCTGTTGAGGTACTGCACATCATACTATTTTATTTTGTGATGCACAATGATATGGCGCCTCAGAGACACAAAATAAAAACATTTGTGTGGTGTAAGGATAAAGGGGGAGCAGTGTTTGTTTACATGGCATGATAACTCATTTTAATCTGTAATTTTACCATTAGTGTTTCCATGGAAACTTGTGTTTTATTATGTTTAAAATGTAGATAACTGCCAACTGTAACAATGGTAATGCATGGAGCATTAATTTTGTTAATCACTGCAGTCTTTTGTTATGACATGCAGCTTTCTTTCCACAGTTCTATGAAATTTTAAGCACTACTATAGGAATTAAATGCATACAGCTGAAAAGTGTCCTAAGCCCCCACCCATTTTTTCAATAACTTAATCCCCTTCAAGTTAAACAATGACCTGTGAAGGTCAAATTGTAAGTAACAGAAATATCACACTTGATTCATAGTAGGTTAAAACCATATGTGCCATACACATCTCTAAAAAATAGGCAAGGTAATAGTACAATTGATTTTGAAGAAGGGCAGACATGAGAGCTGGATGGTGAGTTGGTCTGATATTGTAACCTATAGCTTGCAGGCACTGATCTAACAGTGCTGCGGGACTGTGATCGGGAACTCAAATGAGAGGTTCTGTTAGGTGTAGATGAATGCTGATCTGATCTGCATGAAATTTATTGTACTTGTTCTCACTGACTAATTTAAAAGCAGTTGTAGTCACATGTTATCTGCCCACTTGTCGCGACAGTCCCAGTCTTGTTCCACCTTCTAAGAGTGACCCCTTCTTGAGTCTGCAAAGTACTAATTAGTGTACTAACGGAGGCAGCCATGGATATTTGGTGTGCAATGATACTACACATCACTGAGATCATGGCACTATCCCTACTCTGCGCCATTCCAGGTAGTGCTGCAATCCTTGTGAATGCCCTGGAGGACTTTGACCATTTCCAGCTGACTCTCTGTACAGTGCTCTTAGCCCTAATGATGTCACAACACATTTGCTGCTGGACAGCCAATGCTTTACATGTTTCCCAAGACAGCTGTAACAAATTCCTGCACCTGGCTCCCCTTTGCAAAGGAGTAGCTGTGAACACTGGTACCTCTGAGTGCCTGTTGTCATCTTCAAAGCGTTTGTCTGGGTTTGGAGACACTGGTGAAGTGTTTGTCCCACTACTAGTATGAGTTTAATGTCAGCACATGCTTGACTGTCTGATGCACTGTCACTTCCTGTAGAGTTATTAACATTTTGTGGGGTGTGAAATCCCACCATTAAACTTGGGGACTGTGTGTCACTTTCCTCAGGCTGTCTCATAAATGTAACTACGTTATCATCATCATCATCATCATCTTCAACAGCCATTCTGCTGCTGATGCCCCCTAAATTTATTGGCATTGTGAAACTGTTTGTTTCTGCTACTAACTCTGTAAAAACTGATTTGAAAACCTTAGTAATAAAGAAATACATTACTGTCTGTTTATTAAGGAGGTGTGGGGCACACTTATCATGCACACTGCCTTCATTGTGGAAGGTTCATCTAGTAATAGGCATTGCCATGTGTTTAATGCAGTCATTCTATGTCAGCATTAAATTCTCTGCATAACTATGTCACTGTTTTTAAACCAACCTTCCTGAGCCATCTGACTTTTGCTGCTGAAGTCATTTGTAATAGCCAGTATCCATACCACTTCTGATGATTATTGTCATGTATTCATAATAGTATAATTTCTCTTTTCTCAGTGACACTCAGAAATCCCCAAGTAAAGACACATTGTATGTTCAGCCAAAAACATGTCCTTACCACTTCAGTACTTCACAATTAAAACACTGCATTTCAACTATATATATGCATAATCACCAATTGACATCAAAGTTAAATGATTTTCATAGTGATCACTAGCCATTTCCACTACTACTAATTTTACATAATTTTCTAGTTTTTCATATTCATTTGTAATATTTCTATTATTTTTCTTACTTTAAAAATGCACAATTTCCAAAGTCATCTGCAACCTAATTTGAATAATTGCAAGCTAATATGGCTGTGTTAAACAATTTCATTTAAATTCAGGTTCATTTAGGCATTGTGTATGCAAATTAAGCCCTTTTATATTTATTTCTAAAAACGTCAGTAATATGGGAATGTGTGTAGCCACTTATGCATGGAAATCACTCCCGGCTACTCATGAACTGTGCTTCAAGTTGATGTGAGCATGCTGGGGACATAAGTGGATTCCTTAGCAGTCTGCAGTAGTCCCCTAAATGCCATGGGAGGATGCATATATCCTCAGATGGCTCAAAGCTTAAAAAATTTAGAAAAAAAAAAACAAAATGGAGTCATATGCATGACAGTTTGCACAGATATGGCCCTCTAACATCATCTAGCACACCTTATCATATCAGAGTACTCAACATTTAATAAACATTGATTCTCACACACATTGCAATATTTATTTCTACAAAAAGAAGCCCCCTCCCAAAAAATGAACATTAATACTGCTGCTTTAATGCACGAGGCATGCATAAATGACATTCTGGTGAAATACTCCAAGAAAGGTTACTAAGGCAATGGACAGCAGTAATGTAAATAATATAACAAAAAATTATAATTACATAATGATTACATAATCCCATTTATTCTCCATATAAATAAAACATGAGCGTGTGTGACAAAGCACTTTTGATTAAACCAAACGTGTTGACAATAACAGTACCTGGTCTAATGTCCATGCTGCTTAACTGGGCTTGGTTTAGATGATGTTACTCCCAAGAGGGAGTGGTTCTAAACCTGTGAACCATAGCCTTGCTAATAGCTTCATCATTCTGATTCTGGCATGTCAAGTGATGGCAGCGCCTGTGAAGGCACAAGTCCACACCCCAAGCTGGAGAGATAGGAGATCATCATTATAGTCTAACTTCATAGTGACTCATACCTGGATGGTATTTGTTAGGGACAGTGAATGGAAAAAGACTGGCAGGAGTTGGTGAGCACCTGTTTTCTGACAGGGTTCACTCTCTCTGGCCATCACTGCTGCCACATGTACATGACTTACAGATGTATAAGCACTGACAACTTGGCCGAGTGGGATGACCAGTTAGTGATAAGAAGGCCAGAGTTCTATAGTATGTGTAACATTTTTTTTGCTCATTTTTTGTCATATTAAAGACAAATATAAAATATAAGAAAGCTGCATAACTGGATGTATTTCCTAAAAAGAAATATGTGTAACTGCAAATATGCATCTATATTATTATAATAATGCAAAAGAAAGCATAAGCATATCTGTACACAAATATATGGAATGTTTATGCAATAACATAATTGCCTGTTTAAATAGAAATGCAACATATGCATGAGTGAAATAATAATCTGCATATATATGTCCGTAAATCAGAGATACATATCTGCATGAGCACACTTAAACTATTTCTCATGCATATAAATGCATATTTATACATATAAACAAAAAAATTGCATTGCCACATAATTTAATTTAGTATTATATTACCTAAGTTAGTAGTTAAAGTACATACAGACAGTTTTTGTAAAGAAAGGATTTTGTTTTTGTAGGACAGAAAAATATCTATAATTATAGTAATTGTATAAGACAGTCTTTTATTCCACAATGCTGACAACATGTTCAAGATGGCTGAACTCAGTCCGGCACCACACCCTAGTCAGAGTGGAGGTTGGGGTAAGGGGTTACAGTGTCAAGTGACTGATCAGCACATACTTTCATTAAAAATTACCAGCTGTATTACTTCTGTATACATTTTAAACCACCCCTTACATGCTTGGAATTATTTGGAAGAAAACTATCAAAGCACACACGGGGCTGGCCTTTGGTCAAATGGTGCCCTAGGCAAAAGGGCTCCCCAGCACCCCCTCACACTACTTGGTCCCCCCATCCTGGTCTACCTTCACCATCCAGATTACTGGAAAAGCGTCCCTGCTACAATGGTGCCCAAGGTGGCCCCCTAGTTGTCCTATTCCTAAGGCCGGCTATGCAAACACATTTTGTACAGCTAAAGAACGGAAAACTTCCTTGAATTGCTACATTTTTTTCTGTATGTATGTAAACCTTCTGCCTTAACACAACTTAGAAACTGCTACATGCAAAGCATAACATTTTAGAGCACCTTTCCACCAGACAGACAATCTGTTTACATCTATAAAAGTGCAACAATTTATTTATAATTTACAGTAAATTGAAGATTGGTATGATATGACAATTCAGACAGTAATAAATATTCAAACAAATGTGTAGTAAGCAAGAGAATGAGTGAATAAAATACCTCCCAAATTACTACTAGTGATACTAGTAATGTTAAGGAAAAAGAGGTGAAATACAGGTAAACAACAGTTGTCGCATGTCTTCTCTCTCTAGGCGAGGAGGAAATAAATTACAACCAGTGTCAGCAGTGTAGGAGAACAGCTAGATGGGTTGAAGCCACTGGTAAGCATGAATAAGGTAGTAAATAGTATTGTGTGTGTAACTCATTAATGTATATGAAGAAATAACTTATAAAGGAAGGTAATTGAAGAAGTAAAGTGCATTCTGTATATTCTGCAATCAAATAAATGATATGTCAATATGCAAGCGTCGTAGTCTGTCTTTAACTGATTTTATTTATGATATGTATATAAATAAATAATTTATAAAGGATGGTAACTAAAACAATACAGTGAATTCAGTACATTACTGCAACCAAATGTAAGAGACATGTCAGTATATAAGTATGGTAGTCTGTCTTTAACTGATTTTATAAGATGTAGGTAGTTATACAAAGTGTTTTGAGTACAATATTGCAAACAAATGCATATCAGACACATATGTGATTGTTTATATTATAGTAGATAGCAAAATGTTAACCCCCCAAAACTGGATAGCAATACTCTCTTTCTTCCCAAGTATGCATAAGCACTTATATCATTCCTCCCACATACACATAAGTACTTCCCACATCACTAGTCCCATGTATGTATAAGCACTTCCTATACTTTCTGTTTTACCTTAATAAAGATTTATAAAAATAAAAATGTTTTTAAGTAAGAAATTAAATGTTGTAACATGATGTGTGAATTTATTGTGTGTATTTTCTCTTTTGCCTCCCCCCACGTTTTTCTCTTTTTATCCTTCTTTATTTTACTTTCCTCCTATCTATGTAAATTTCTTTACAGATCCAAATTCTGCAGGAACAACATGGGAATGTACCTCACAGGTTAGGGAGTATTCACCCTCTGCCTTCCAGTGATGTCCTTACATTGTCAGGGAGGTGGCACCTGTCCTGTAGGGACCTTGACATGCGGCAGCCTACCAATCCTCACTGAACAGGGGACTTGGGACTTAGTTGAAGACATGCTAGAGTAAGTCATGGGCAGACAAACAGATTCAGCCAGTTTAAGCATCTCTGCAGTGGGTCCAAGACACGTTTTCCCAGATGGTGTCAATCACAGTACCATCACTCACAGTACCATCTTACATGCAAAATAAAAATCTTGAAAAATATAGGGGGGCTATCTCCTACCAAAAACATAGTGCCTCTCCTGTCCTATTTCCTTCAGCATAACCCTTTTGATCCATTTCTGTTTTTCTCCGTCTTTGTCGTGTCTCCACGTTTTCAGTCTTTCCTATCTCCCCCTTTCTATTCTTTAAAGTAAACAACAGGATTTCCAGATCAGGATACTCCTATATAACACATTTAAACCCCTTTAGTTTTTGTTTTAACTACTAACAATAAAAGCTGTGCCTTAAAACATGATTTGAGTACTTGTGCTGCTTATGTTCACAATATCTACATGTGACATAATGCGACACCTGCAGTTTTCATATAGTACTTTGTATGTACGTAATATCTGCGGTGGTGGTGCTGCGATAACGTTGTCACCTCCCAGTAAGATGCTGTCCGGTTCGATTCTCAGCTAGAGTGTCTTCTGCATGGAGACATGCGTGAATTGGCGTACCTTCATTGAAGGTTGTGCATCAGGGCTGGCAACTCAGCACGTAAAAATCAACTGCCAATCATTAGCGGACCGGAGTTCTGCTGTGGCGACCCCTAACAGGGAAAAGCCGAAAGACACAACAACAACTTTGCATGTACTTAATGCTTAACTTTAGGTGATTTTGCCGTAAGTAGGGATGGTTTTCAAAATGTTATCATTTTTCCTGAATCAGCACAAGTAATCTGTGCTTAGCTTATTTGCATATACACACAGCAGCCCTATTTGCAGATAAACACTACACGGCCACAAAGTCCCAGACTAGGAATACCATCCATAGTTCTGGGTTAATGAGACAGTTTTGAAAAACAGTTTTTCAATTTTCCATCAGTAACAGAATTGTCAGACAGAATAACAGAGCTGTCTACATATCAGGAACATTTAGACAGAGCCCTTGTATCTTCTACAAGCATTTCTTTGTATGGTGTGCCTTGGGAGACTCATTTCACAGGCCATCATGAAACCAATATCAAAAAACATGATCATTTTCAAGGCTAAACCCTTTGATAGTGTTCTTTCACCAGGCAACTAGTTACTTCTTAATTGCTCTGTTAGGGGGAAAAAGATAAAAATTAAAAAATGTACAATACACTGGTTGCATAAGTGTGCACACCCTTAAACTAATACTTTGTTGTGTGTGAACACCCTTAAACTAATACTTTGTTGAAGCACCTTTTGATTTAATTACAGCATTCAGGCTTCTTGGGTAGGAGTCTATCAGCATGACACATATTGACTTGGCAATATTTGCCCACTCTTCCTTACAAAAACACTCCAAATTTGTCAGATTGCGAGGGCATCTCTTGTGCACAGCCCTCTTCAGGTCACCCCACAGATTTTCTATTGGATTTAGCTCTGGACTCTGGCTGGGCCATTCCAAAACTTTAATTTTCTTCTGGTGAAGCCATTCTTTTGTTGATTTGGATGTATCCTTGGGGTCATTGTTGTGCTGAAAGGTGAAATTCCTCTTCATCTCCAGCTTTCTAGCAGACGCCTGAAGGTCTTGGACCAAAAATGATTGGTATTTGGAACTGTTCGTAATTCCCTCCACCTTAACTAAAGCCCCAGTTCCAGCTGAAGAAAACCAACCCAAAAGCATGATACTGCCACCACCATGCTTCACTGTGGGGATGGTGTTCTTTTGGTGATGCAAAATGTTGTTTTTGCATCAAACGTACCTTTTGGAATTGTGGCCAAAAAGTTCAGCCTTGGTCTCATCAGACCATAACATATTTTCCCACATGCTTTTGGGAAACTTATGTATTGCTTTGCAAATTTTAGTCGGGCCTGGATGTTTTTCTGTGTAAGAAAAGGCTTCCATCTTGCAACCCTACCCCATAGTCCAGACATATGGAGAATACAGGAGATTGTTGTCACATGTAGTACACAACCAGTACTTGCCAGAAATTCCTGAAGCTCCTTCAGTGTTCCTGTAGGTCTCTTGGCAGCCTGCCTGACCAGTTTTTGTCTTGTCTTTTCATCAATTTTAGAGGGACGTCCAGTTCTTTGCAATGTCACTCTTGTCCCATATTTTCTCCACTTTTTGATTACTGTCTTCACTGTGTTCCATGATATATCCAATGCTGTGGAAATTTTTTTGTACCCTTCTCCGGACTGATATCTTTCAACAATGAGATCCCTTTGATGCTTTGTAAGCTCTCTGCGAATGATGGCTTTTGCTGTGGCAGACAACTGAGTAAATGTTGGGAAAATCCTACTAGGAAAGTTGAACTTCATTTGAGGTTATTCAGTCTCCTTAATTGATGGCAGGTGTGGACCCAAGAAGACTGAATGTTGTAATTAAATCAAAAGGTGCTTTAACAAAGTATTAGTTTAAGGGTGTGAACATACAACAAAGTATTAGTTTAATGGTGTGCACACTTATGCAACCAGTGTAGTGTACGTTTTTATTTTTTATATTTTTTCCCCTAACAGAGCAATTAAGAAGTAACTAGTTTTTCTGGTGAAAGAACAGTATCAAAGGGTTCAACCTTGAAAATGATCATGTTTTTTGATAATGGTTTTAAGATGGCCTGTGAAATGAGGCTCCCAAGGCACACCATACAAAGAAATGCTTGTGGAAGATACATGGGCTCTGTCTAAAGTGCTTTCGCGGTTGTTTTATTTCTTTGAGTGGTAGGATAAACTGACTAAGACCATAGAATTAAATTTAAGGACTAGTATATGTCTCCTACAACAGGAAGTTTAGATATATGGTTCCAGTTAACCAGCCAAAGGTTTTATCTACAATTGATATATCAATGCTAGGGGTATGTATATTCCCATAACTGTGAGAAGTTTATACTGATTTACATGTATATTAGTTACCAATGATTCCCCTGAGTTAAGGAAATGATTTGGATGTATATTAGTTACTAATGATTCCCCTGAGGTAAGGAAATAAGTTATGTATACCACAGAAAACTGGTGAGCCAGTTACTATAAATAATATTAAGTCTGTGGGCTGCCATGTTGTTCCTTTGTGAAAGGATGATACTATAATGGGGACATTAACATTTTACTCTGCATCTGCTCTTTTAAGTTATACTTCTGGTACAACAAGAATTTGAGGCTGGTGAAGAAAGAGTGAACTATGTATCATATCAGATTAATTCTGTGCATGTTTTGCTTTTATATGGACAGTGTTTATGCTTGAAACTTTTATCAGATTTTCATTGACTGGGCAGTAAATGGCCATTATTATTGCAGTCCAGAATTTGCAATATTGTCTCTAGCCAGTTTTAATATAATAAGCTGAGAGGGTTTAAGATATGTAATGAATTGATTTACTTTTGCCTTCCACTTACTCTTAATAACTTAATGGAGAAAAACAATTTTACAATGATGGAGACACTCCCTAGGATTCATTAACATGCATGTGCACTCTGTGCTAAGCCTACACGTTCTGCTCATGTTAGTGCAAAGAGCAGCAATGCTCATCAAATCTGTAAGATGCTAAGTAAGGCTACACATTCAGCAGCACCTGTTTGTGGCTAGAGCAGCTGCTAGTTGCCATGCAGAGGTACATAGAGATTTGAGCACACAATATAAACAAAAGTTTGTAAATACATTCAACTCCATTAAGTGAGCACGCTCTGATGGCACAAAACAAGGCAAAGGTAACGTGAAGTACAAAATTAAGAGGCAGGGGGAGCTTAATAAGTACATAAAGTTACATATAAGTAGATTAATCTACAAGCAACAGTGATTAAATGTATTAATAACTATAAGTAGTAATCCTGTCCACTTAGAGACACATCTGCATAATAAAATTGAAATGCTGGACAAAGGATATAAGAAGGACACAGCTCTACTGTGACGGAGAGAATAAATGTGTTGCATATAAAACTATGTTAAACTGCAGAGGTGAGATTAACAAATTGCAAGGAAAGCAGATAAAATCAGGGGATATTGCAAATAATGTAGGTAGTTCACATCAGTTGTGTATCCACAAAGTTATATGTTGTAACAAACATGCTGCTGTCCCCTCCAGTCACCTATCATATAAAACAATTGTAATCAACTCAAAAGCTATTGCCCTGTGCACTTTAGAAAGGGACCTTTTTATTCTCAATGTCTGTAACCTGTAACCACAGAAATGCTAGTTTAAATTAAAACTGTCTTAGCAAAGAATGTGTTGTATATGAATATACATTGTACAACAATTTAAGATGTATGTATATAATTAAGATGGACAGGTAGCCCAGATAAGATGTAGGCTAAAGAAAATGACATACCATTATTATGATATCATAACAACAGCTACAGAGAAAATATTTTAAATATCTGTCTATAATTATTTGAGTATGATGCATTTGTGTAAGAGTAATAAATCATATAACTTGTGTACTACTTCCTGCTGCAACTGCCACATCATGCATGTTGAAATAAAACAGTTCATCAAAGCATACATGTGAATACGATATAGAAAACTGTCGTGCATGACACTTAGCCTTGGAGTAAGTTTTGTTATAGACATGAGAAATACCGGTATGATAGTGCAGTAACATAAATGACACCTAGGCGAAACATAGGTTCATAGGTTGGTACTGAGCTATCTGCCTGAAGGCATATATTAGCCCAGCCACGTTGTGCGGTATTCACTGCCCCTTTAGTAGTTCCCTAGACCCTTGTACTAGCAGCTAGTACCCTTGGCCCCTATCTAGTAGTGCTGTTGGTGTGATCCCCGGTGTGAAATTTCTGTTACCCATCCACTCATCAAGGTTCCTCTTGAAGAGTGATAGTGAGGGGCTCTGTCTTATGTAGATCGGGACCCTGTTCCATAGTAAGGGAAGTCTCTGCGAAGGGAATCTATCCCTCCAGCATGTTCTATTCATTTTTGTGTTGAGGTTTATATCCCTAGAGCATGTAGCTCGAGTAGATTTGGTTTTGCTAAGATGGAGCATGTTCAACAATTCTGGGTTGGACATGGCTCTGTACGTTAGACAGAGATCACCTCTGAGGAAGCGGTATGCAACAGAGAACAGTCTTAGCTTTTTTAATTGTGCTGCATAGGGCAATTGTTTGAGGCCAGTAATTCTCTTGGTTAGGTACCTCTGTGGTCTCTCCAGCTGCTGGAGATGTCTAGCCAGGTACATTCCAATTGGTGCATTGTACTCAATAATGGGTCAGATGAGGGAAGAGTAGAGGGGCACCATTACATCCTTAGATCATGATGCGAACCCTTTCATGATCAGATGGGTCACATAGAAGGATTTTCTAACCACTTTGGCAACATGGTTATCAAAGGAAAGCTGGGTATCTACTTGGGTCCCTAGATCCCTTATTTCTTCTTCAGATTTCAGGGGATTACCTCCTATGTTGTAGTTTGCAGGTTTTTTCCAAAGGGGATTACTAGGCATTTTTTTGCATTTAGCTTGAGACCATGGCTTTGACACCATGCATCAGTCTCATTTAGCATTAACATTAACAGGTATTAGTAAGTGAACTGTTAAAGATTTGCATTGCTCATACACCAACTGTACACTGGCCTGTGACAAATGTTGTTATCCTTTCTGAGTAGGTTAATAACTCCATTGTGCTGATGTTGGGAAAGCCAAGCTTTGAGAGTCTAATTCTGTTACTTATTGATAAAGAAGAACAAATGATAAGAACTGTCCCATAACATCGATTACTTCATGTTCTTTGTGCTGTGCACATCTAATGCATCATCGTACTAGGCATGCTCATAAGGAAGTATAGCAAAGACTACAATAACATCAACTACCCAACAAAAAACATCAAAAAAGTATCATAACACAGGCCCTCTCACATTTTGTGACAATTTTGCATCATGGAACACTTCATGAAATGGATAATAAGTCCTTGTTTCCTTTAAATCAATATATTGTGGACAAAATAATAAACTGTATTCATAAATGTTTGCATTAAGTCATGCAATAGATCAGTATTTTGGGGGGGGAATAAATAATATCTGTGAGCATTTCTTGAAATACTCATCAGTTGCATCTTGCAAGATTCAAACACATGCCTGAGAGTAGACATTTGAGGAAAGTTTATCAACCATACCGTTCAATTGACCAGATTTTTGCAGAATGTTCAGATTTTTGCCTCATATTTTTGGTCTGTTCCTTATGAAATTTGCGGTTCTCTGGCAAATTTGTGACTACTGAAGTCACTAAATAATAATACATTTATGTTCCAGATTTTATATCCGTCAGAAAATACATTCTAACATAAAATATGTTATTCTAGCAACTTTCTAAGTTTATAAAAGCAATATTTAAATTCTGTCCCTATTTTAGGACCTTTATCCCCCATTATTTTAGGCTTTGTCCAGATTTCTTATGCTAAGAGTGTGACAGGTATGATATCAACCATTGATGCTACAGAAAGAAAGATATCTGATATGTCTAGAAGAACATGCTTGAAGGGATTACATCAGTATTCACCATATATTTAACTGGTTATGGCTTCTCTAACATGAAGCCTGAGACCCAAAAAAAGTGACCGTCTTACTGTACTATATATTCACTCTTTGGCTAAGCCACTCCTGTCTATCACAATAGACTGACAGACCTTACCACATTCAAACCCCTGCCCAACATGCTCCACACTCTACAGAAGTGCAGAGTAAATGTGCATCCAATAAAAGATAGCAATGGAAAGTGTCAAAAAACACACAGCAAACTGTAAACTAAGAAAGACATTTGATGGCCGTTTATCCAGTACAAAGGCTTGTGATGGTCTTTAATCCAGTACTTCACTCACCCCCTTCAACCTAAAGCATACTTCACAACCCGCTTCATCCTCCTACTCCACTCTATTCTTTTCTTTTTTCTCACTACCTTATCTTATCCCCTTCATCTCTGCAGACTTCCTCTTTTGCTTATATCCTTACCCACCTAAGCTACCAGATGACACCATACCCTGCGTTCTTCTTATAATCTCATTCTCTCCATCCTTCTTCCTTCTATAACATAACATGAACACCACGTCTCATACTAAGACATCACTTAACTACCTGATGACACCCCACCCTGCACTCTTCTTATAATCTCATTCTCTCCATCCTTCTTCCTCCTATAACATAACATGAATACCACGTCTCATACTAAGACATCACTTAACTACCAGATGACACCCCACCCTGCACTCTTCTTATAATCTCATTCTCTCCATCCTTCTTCCTCCTATAACATAACATGAACACGACGTCTCATACTAAGACATCACGTAACTACCTGACGACACCCTACCATGCACTCTTCTTATAATCTCATTCTGTCCATCCTTCTTCCTTCTAAAACATAACATGAACACCGCATCTTATACTAAGACATCACTTTACCTGACGACACCCTACCCTGCACTCTTCTTATAATCACATTCTCTCCATCCTTCTTCCTTCTATAACATAACATGAACACCACGTCTCGTACTAAGACATCACTTAACTACCTGACGACACCCCACCCTGCACTCTTCTTATAGTCTCATTCTATCCATCCTTCTTCCTTCTATAACATTACATGAACATCACGTCTCATACTAAGACATCACTTAACTACCTGATGACACCCTACCCTGCACTCTTCTTATAATCTTATTCTCTCCATCCTTCTTCCTCCTATAACATAACATGAACACCACGTCTCATACTATGACATCACATAACTACCTGCGACACCCTACCCTGCACTCTTCTTATAATGTCATTCACTCCATCATTCTTTCTCCTATAACATAACATGAACACCACGTCTCATACTAAGACATCACTTAACTACCTGACGACACCCGACCCTGCACTCTTCTTATAATCTCATTCTGTCCATCCTTCTTCCTTCTATAACATAACATGAACACCACGTCTCATACTAAGACATCACTTAACTACCTGACGACACCCTACCCTGCACTCTTCTTATAATCTCATTCACGCCGTCCTTCTTCCTTCTATAACATAACATGAACACCACGTCTCATACTAAGACATCACGTAACTACCTGATGAAGCCCTACCCTGCACTCTTCTTATAATCGCATTCTCTCCATCCTTCTTCCTTCTATAACATAACATGAACACCACGTCTCATACTAAGACATCATACCTGACGACACCCTACCCTGCACTCTTCTTATAATCTCATTCTCTCCATCCTTCTTCCTTCTATAACATAACATGAACACCACGTCTCATACTAAACATCACGTAACTACCTGACGATACCCCACCCTGCACTCTTCTTATAATATCATTCTCTCCATCCTTCTTCCTTCTATAACATAACATGAACACCACGTCTCATACTACGACATCACTTAACTACTTGCGACACCCTACCCTGCACTCTTCTTATAATCTCATTCTGTCCATTCTTCTTCCTTCTATAACATAACATGAACACCACGTCTCATACTACGACATCACTTAACTACTTGCGACACCCTACCCTGCACTCTTCTTATAATCTCATTCTCTCCATCCTTCTTCCTCCTATAACATAACATGAACACCACGTCTCATACTACGACATCACTTAACTACCTGACGACACTCTATCCTGCACTCTTCTTATAATCTCACTCTCCATCCTTCTTCTTCCTATAACATAACATGAACACCACGTCTCATACTAAGACATCATGTAACTACCTGACGACACCCTACCCTGCACTCTTCTTATAATCTCATTCTCTCCATCCTTCTTCCTTCTATAACATAACATGAACACCACGTCTCATACTAAGACATCACTTAACTACCTGACGACACCCTACCCTGCACTCTTCTTATAATCTCATTCACTCCATCCTTCTTCCTTCTATAACATAACATGAACACCACGTCTCATACTAAGACATGACGTAACTACCTGATGACACCCCACCCTGCACTCTTCTTATAATCTCATTCTCTCCATCCTTCTTCCTCCTATAACATAACATGAACACCACGTCTCATACTAAGACATCACGTAACTAACTGACGACACCCCACCCTGCACTCTTCTTATAATCTCATTCACTCCATCCTTCTTCCTTCTATAACATAACATGAACACCACGTCTCATACTAAGACAACTACCTGACGACACCCCACCCTGCACTCTTCTTATAATCTCATTCTCTCCATCCTTCTTCCTCCTATAACATAACATGAACACCACGTCTCATACTAAGACATCACTTAACTACCTGACGACACCCTACCCTGCACTCTTCTTATAATCTCATTCTCTCCATCCTTCTTCCTTCTATAACATAACATGAACACCACGTCTCATATTAAGACATCACTTAACTACCTGACGACACCCTACCCTGCACTCTTCTTATAATCTCATTCTCCATCCTTCTTCCTTCTATAACGTAACATGAATACCACGTCTCATACTAAGACATTACGTAACTACCAGATGACACCCTACCCTGCACTCTTCTTATAATCTCATTTTATCCATCCTTCTTCCTTCTATAACATAACATGAACACCACGTCTCATACTAAGACATCACGTAACTACCTGACGACACCCTACCCTGCACTCTTCTTATAATCTCACTCTCCATCCTTCTTCCTTCTAGAACATAACATGAACACCACGTCTCATACTAAGACATCACTTAACTACCTGACGACACCCTACCCTGCACTCTTCTTATAATCTCAATCCACAAAAAGAAAATAACGCTGCAAGCACACAAAGTCCACAAAAAACAGCTTTACCAGTCTGGTAGCCACCACCATAAAGTAAAACACAGCTCACAATAAGGCAAAATTCCAAACTCGAATTTATTAACGTCACAAAAGAATAGGACAAACAACGTTTTCGTCGATAAAGCGACTTCCTCAGACAAAGTAATGTACAAGTTCAACTCCTTAAATACTCAACCTCTCAATCAATAATTATGGCTAATAAAACAATTATATAATTAAATGTTAAAACCTGTGTCGTTTGGTTGTTGCAAAATTTTAAAATAACAGATATCTAAAAAAATACTATTGTGTCTTATAAATAAGTAAAACTTTGGATACTTATATTTTATACATAAAACCACGTATTACCACTGCATAGACCATCTCAATTGAAAATACATGATTTATAATGTTATATATATAATATATATATATATATATAAATAAATATATATATATGTATGAAAAAATTGTTTTTTATATATGTATGAAAAAATTGTTTTTTAATAAAAGGGGCTTCTAAACATACAATGTTAAATAAACTGAATAGTCATCACAACAAGTAAAAATATATATCACCCCCCTTTTTTTATTTTATACACGTCCTGCTTTTAACTTGAGACATGGAACAATGGAAATATAATCATTGAGCCCTGGAAATCTGTTAGCCTCTAAAAGAATTTGCCAAAATGTCTCTCTATTGGCAAGTATAGTTTCCCAAGGGCCTCCCCTTATGTCCCTGACAACAGTTTCTAGAACAAAGAACAAAAACCTAGCACCCTCACACTGTTGTGTATGCCTGTACAATGCGTTTTTACTGTTGGACTTGATAATATCATATTGATGTTCATATATACGGCGCTTCAACTGCCTTTCGGTTTTACCGACGTAAAACGCCTGGCAGGACTGGCAAATAGCCAAATAAACTACCCCAGTGGAGGTGCAGTTGGAGTACTCTGCAGCTTTAATGTTTCTATTCCTACTTTCAATATATACATGGTCATCATGAATTATGTATTTACAATAGGAACAACGTCCACATTTGTAAGTCCCTTTTCTGGTTCGATGAGACCGTACTAATAAATTGTTACTTTCCAGGGTCCTTTTAATATTAAAACCTCTCCTAAACACAGTTTTCAAATTCTTCCCCTTAATATGGTTCAAATCAGTGAGGTCTTGAAAGGTTTCCCATTCCTTTTGCACTATTTTCCTAACATACCCTGCATTGGCACTATAATCCGTAATAAAGGCCAAGTTGCTAGAAAATGTGTCAGCCACATTCCCAGATGTTGGACCATGAACAACATCGGTACCCCTACCTAGTATAGGACTAAATTTAGTAGGTCGAGCTCCCTCTACCTCATTTCAAACCGATTGAATCATATTTGTGGGATACCCCCTTTCCTGAAACAAAGATGTTAATTTGTCACACTCTAGCTCAAACTGTAGGTCATCCAAGGTCATGCGTGAAACCCTAACATACTGTCCTTTCAGAATGCCTCTTTTTTGGAATCTAGGGTGTGAACTTTGATAATGAATATAACTGTTAGAAAAGGTCGGTTTTCTGTATATACAGGACTTTACCCCATCACCGTCCTTAGTAAGGGTTACATCCAAATAGTTCACACTTTGATGGGAAGTTTGATATGTGAATTTTAAAAATGTAGTAGAATTATTAATGTAGGTAACAAAATCATGTATACGGTCAACAGGTCCAATCCAAAAAATACAAATATCATCTAGGAAGCTACAATAGTAGTTCCAAAACTTGGAAAATTCACTATTGAAGACAAATTACTTCTCCCAGATAGACAATACTATATCAGCATATATGGGAGCACAATTCGCTCCCATAGAAACGCCTGAAATCTGCTGGAAGTATTCACCAGAAAAGAGCAAATAGTTATTGTGTAGTACAAGCCCCAATAATTCAGTAATCATGCTAACATCATTGTTGGTAACTTCTGGGCAGTTCCAAAGTGCCACCTCTATCCATTCCAACCCAATGTCTGATGGGATGACTGAAAAGAGATCTACCACATCAATGGTAACGAATGTCACTTCAGTATGAAATAGACCGGCATTCACATTACGTAGAAAAGCCCAAGAATCTTTAAGTTTATATTCCTTCCTACCCCAGAGTGCCTTGAATTTCCAGTCCAAGTACTTGGAAATGTTGTGAGTTTTAGAACCCTGTGCTGCTACTATAGGTCTTAGGGGAGGGTCAGCTAGGTTTTTATAAACTTCTTATAATCTCATTTTCTCCATCCTTCTTCCTCCTATAACATAACATGAACACCACGTCTCATACTAAGATATCACTTAACTACCTGACACACCCTACCCTGCACTCTTCTTATAATCTCATTCCCTCCATCCTTCTTCCTCCTATAACATAACATGAACATCACGTCTCATACTAAGACATCACGTAACTACCTGACGACACCCCACCCTGCACTCTTCTTATAATCTCATTCCCTCCATCCTTCTTCCTCCTATAACATAACATGAACATCACGTCTCATACTAAGACATCACGTAACTACCTGACGACACCCCACCCTGCACTCTTCTTATAACCTCATTCTCTCCATCCTTCTTCCTCCTATAACATAGCATGAACACCACGTCTCATACTAAGACATCACTTAACTACCTGACGACACCCTACCCTGCACTCTTCTTATAATCTCATTCTCTCCATCCTTCTTCCTTCTATAACATAACATGAACACCACGTCTCATACTAAGACATCACTTAACTACCTGACGACACCCTACCCTGCACTCTTCTTATAATCTCATTCTCTCCATCCTTCTTCCTTCTATAACATAACATGAACACCACGTCTCATATTAAGACATCACGTCACTAACTGACGACACCCTACCCTGCACTCTTCTTATAATCTCATTCTCTCCATCCTTCTTCCTCCTATAACATAACATGAACACCACGTCTCATACTAAGACATCATGTAACTACCTGACGACACCCTACCCTGCACTCTTCTTATAATCTCATTCTCCATCCTTCTTCCTCCTATAACATAACATGAACACCACGTCTCATACTAAGACATCACGTAACTACCTGCCGACACCCTACCCTGCACTCTTCTTATAATCTCATTCTCTCCATCCTTCTTCCTTCTATAACATAACATGAACACCACGTCTCATACTAAGACATCATGTAACTACCTGACGACACCCTACCCTGCACTCTTCTTATAATCTCATTCTATCCATCCTTCTTCCTCCTATAACATAACATGACCACCACGTCTCATACTAAGACATCATGTAACTACCTGACGACACCCTACCCTGCACTCTTCTTATAATCACATTCTATCCATCCTTCTTCCTCCTATAACATAACATGAACACCACGTCTCATACTAAGACATAACTTAACTACCTGACGACACCCTACCCTGCACTCTTCTTATAATCTCACTCTCCATCCTTCTTCCTTCTATAACATAACATGAACACCATGTCTCATACTAAGATCACGTAACTACCTGATGACACACCACCCTGCACACTTCTTATAATCTCATTCTCTCCATCCTTCTTCCTTCTATAACATAACATGAACACCACGTCTCATACTAAGACATCACGTAACTACCTGACGACACCCTACCCTGCACTCTTCTTATAATCTCATTCTCGCCATCCTTCTTCCTTGTATAACATAACATGAACACCACGTCTCATACTAAGACATCACGTAACTACCTGATGACACCCTACCCTGCACTCTTCTTATAATCTCATTCTCTCCATCCTTCTTCCTTCTATAACATAACATGAACACCACGTCTCATACTAAGACATCACGTAACTACCTGATGACACCCTACCCTGCACTCTTCTTATAATCACATTCTATCCATCCTTCTTCCTCCTATAACATAACATGAACACCACGTCTCATACTAAGACATCACGTAACTACCTGACGACACCCCACCCTGCACTCTTCTTATAATCTCATTCTCTCCATCCTTCTTCCTTCTATAACATAACATGAACACCACGTCTCATACTAAGACATCACTTAACTACCTGACACACCCTACCCTGCACTCTTCTTATAATCTCATTCTCTCCATCCTTCTTCCTTCTATAACATAACATGAACACCACGTCTCATACTAAGACATCATGTAACTACCTGACGACACCCTACCCTGCACTCTTCTTATAATCTCATTCTATCCATCCTTCTTCCTTCTATAACATAACATGAACACCACGTCTCATACTAAGACATCCCTTAACTACCTGACGACACCCTACCCTGCACTCTTCTTATAATCTCATTCTCTCCATCCTTCTTCCTCCTATAACATAACATGAACACCACGTCTCATACTAAGATCACGTAACTACCTGACGACACCCTACCCTGCACTCTTCTTATAATCTCACTCTCCATCCTTCTTCCTTCTATAACATAACATGAACACCATGTCTCATACTAAGACATCACGTAACTACGTGACGACACCCCACCCTGCACTCTTCTTATAATCTCATTCTCTCCATCCTTCTTCCTTCTATAACATAATATGAACACCACGTCTCATACTAAGATCACGTAACTACCTGACGACACCCTACCCTGCACTCTACTTATAATCTCATTCTCTCCATCCTTCTTCCTCCTATAACATAACATGAACACCACGTCTCATACTAAGATCACGTAACTACCTGACGACACCCCACCCTGCACTCTTCTTATAATCTCATTCTCTCCATCCTTCTTCCTTCTATAACATAACATGAACACCACGTCTCATACTAAGACATCACTTAACTACCTGACGACACCCTACCCTGCACTCTTCTTATAATCTCATTCTCTCCATCCTTCTTCCTTCTATAACATAACATGAACACCACGTCTCATACTAAGACATCATGTAACTACCTGACGACACCCTACCCTGCACTCTTCTTATAATCTCATTCCCTCCATCCTTCCTTCTATAACATAACATGAACACCACGTCTCATACTAAGACATCACTTAATTTCGCCTCAGTGTCTCAAATCATGTAATCTCTAACATCTTTCTAAAAATGTTATTAGAATAATCCGAGGTCTCATTTATCACTTACTAATCTATGTGACAAATAACATGACTATTTAGTTTTTCCTCACATATTTTTCCCAACTCATGTTTTTTTTTTTAATTACACTGTACTTTGAAATGTTTTCTATGTTTTTCTAATTACAGCTTTGGTTTGTAGTGTAACACGATACGTTGTGATTTAAAACATCTGTATTTGATTTTTGAAATATTGTGATTGTGGAGTTTTTCTCCCAGGGACTCCACTGAAAATGGGCACTTTCTGGCACAGACTTTCCCGGGAAACAAATGTCAAATACATAAATAAATGTATTATTCTCAGCATTCAAAAATGGAGCTATGTTATTGCTGATGTGTGATTTATGCAGATCATGGTTTGTTGGTTATGCATCTCATGTCTGTCCTTATTGTTTTGCACATATGCATTCCTAGCTTTCAACCAATGCCAGTCTTAGAACCCATGCTGTAAGAGTCAGTATCAACTGCATGCACCACAAGGGAAGCATCACTGAGCACCTATTTGACTTGTATGAAACCCTCAATGTGTTGAAAGGTCTTTGTTTGAACCAGAAGAAATAGAAATGCATTGATACTATATTATATGTGTTACTCTGTCATGTCAATAAACTCACATTATGTTGACATTTGCTAGAGTTGAATAGTTGCCTATGTAAGTCCACAGTCTACAGAATTGTGTATTAGCCACATACAACATAGGAGAGGGATTGCTACAATTATGAGACAGGGTGTATTTGAAGGCATTATGCCATCATTGTGTTTGAAAGCATGAGTGTGACTTTAACTTGATTGAAAGAGTGTCTGATCTGGATCTTTGTCACAAAATCTTGCATGATGGTAGGTGTACTAAATCATATGTGTTTTATAATCAACTCATCCATGTGACTGTAGAAACACACATATGCAGAATACGTAGATAATGCCAGATTCAAACTCATGCCTTACTAAGTCCACAAGCTACAGAACACTGTATTTCCTCCCACCACAGCAGAAGGCTTACTACAAGGATGAGATAAATCACATTTCAACAAATGGGCTGATTAGTGTGCAACAAAACTGTTCTCTGTGCCAAAATGGTCAGAAAGTAGTGAAAGAGGCCTCTCCAGCTATACATCAACATATCAGATCTGGAAATAATACCATTCCTACTTAACACGAGAGAGCCGCACACACATTTAGAGAATTTAGAGTAGTCAGTCACTAGTAGATTCAAACCACCTACTTTTCTAGTTTGAGAATCAAGAGATCACATAATCAACTATAACTGCCACAGGAGAAATCTTAATGCAAGTGTGAGATAGAGCACATTTGCAAGGATGACCACATCAGTGTGTAGCATAATAATTGATTGTATTAAAAATGGGGATAAATTGATGGGGGAGCCCTCTTACAGTGCAAATGTCTCTCCTGAGTTAAAGTGAATGCATCGGCTCTATTGTTGAAGCCATACCTGCCTTTCATCAGACACACACGCACACACACACACACACACACACACACACACACACACACACACACACACACACACACACACACACTGTTGGATTCAAACCACCTACCTACCCAATTACACAGTCTAGAGTACATAATATCAAAGGTACTACAGGAGTCTTTTTTAACTGTGAAATAGAGCACATTGAAAGGATGACTTCATCAGTGTGTTGCAGAGAAGATGTTTAGGATAAAAGTGGAAGAAATTGATGGTGAACTTTCTCCCAGTGTAAATATGTCTTGTAAGTAGAAGTATATACAATGTATCTGTTTTAAGAAGCAAAATGGTATAAACTGAGCCATAATGGCTTAGTGGGACATAGGTTCATACGTCCATAGATGTGTACTAGGCTAATGGCCCTGGAGCCTTTACAAGCCTAGCCCATAGAAGTGTCCTGGCATTGTCCAACTTGACATCAGGTAGAGCCACTGGAGTGATCCCAGGGGTGAACTTTCTATTTCCCATCCAGTCATCAAGATTTCTCTTGAAGAGGGACAGTGAGGTGCTCAGTTTGACATGTATGGGAAGTCTGTTCTAGAGCACAGGCAGTCTCTGGGTGAGGAACTTATCCCTCCAGCATGTTCTGTTGATTGTGGTAATGTGGTTCCGGTCTCTGGAGTGTGTGATGTGGAGGGTTGGGATTTCTTTAGATGTAGCATTTCTAACAGAGCTGGATCAGACATGGCTTTGTAAGTTAAGCAGAGATTGCCTCTTAGTAGACAATATGAGACAGAATAGCTGGAGTTTTTTGAGTCTGTCTGTGTAGGACATGTGTTTAAGGCCTAGGATCCTCTTTGTGAGGTAATTTTGTGGCCCCTCCAGCTGTTGCAGGTGTCTAGTGAGGTACATGTCAAATGGGGCATTATACTCCATGATTGGTCTAATGAGGGAAGAGTAGAGAGACATGATGATCTCTTTCTTCCCATTTGCAAAACCCTTGGTAATGAGATGTGCCACATACAAGGACTTTCTGACCACAGTGGCAATGTAGTGGTCAAAGGAGAGGTTGCTAAAAACCTGTGTCCCCAGATCTCTTATAACACCTTCAGTGTTCAGTGGGCTCCCATCAATGTGGTAATTAGTGGGAACTAAGTTTTTCCCAAAGGGGATGACGATGCATTTTTTTGGCATTAAGCTTAAGGAACATGGTTTAAACACCAGTCATTGGTCTCAGTGAGGCCTTTCTGTAGGATGTCTGCATCACTTGTGGAGTTAATAATGCCTCCCAGCTTGCAGTCATCTGTGAACTTGGTCAGCCAGAGTCCCTCTGTGTTGGCATGGACTTCTGAGAAGTAGATGCCAAACAGGAGAGGACCCAGGAACGATCCCTGTGGGACTCCACTCATGACTGGTCAGCAGTCTGACTTACATTCCACTACTTTCACACTGTGGGTTCTATCTGTGAGCCAATTTGCAACCCACCTAATGATATAGGGGTCAATGCCTAGTTTCTTAAGTTTGTCAATAATTTCTGAGTGGGAAATGGTATCAAAGGCCTTTGCCTGATCAAGGTAGGCTGTATGAACTGCCTTACCCTCATCCACAGCTCTGGTGACTGACTCAAAGAAGTCAATTAGGTTGAACAGGCATGATCTACCTTCACAAAACCAAATTGCATGGGATCTAGAGTTTGGAGATTCCCTATATCCTTGTTAATTAGGTCCATGATAACGTGCTCCATAGCCTTACATATCAAACTCATCAGGCTAACAGGGCAATAATTTCCAGGGTCTGTAGTTGCTCCTCCTTTATGGAGAGGGATGACTGTAGCAGTGCACCATTTGGTAGGGACAAAGCCTGAGGTGAGGCTGTGAGTGAACAGGGCACACAGATGTGGTGCCAGACTACCTCTCAACCTGTTAATGCAAAAAATCTGGGCAAAGCTTGACAAAATCGGGGTACAAATAGGGACATATTTTAAATATTGCTCTTATAAACTTAGAAAGTTGCTAGAGTAACAGGATTTGTTTTAATATACATTTTCTGAAGGATTTGAAGTCTGAAACTCAAATGTATGTCATTATTTAGTGACTTCAATCCTGACATCATTCCAGTGATTTGCCAGGAAAAAAGAGGAACAGGCCAAAGATATAAGCCAAAAATCTGGACATTCTGCAAAAATCTGTACAGTTGACAGGTATTGTGCTGTAGTAATGCTGTGTCCCTTGCATTCTTCTGGTATTGAAATTGGTCCTTTGGGGGGGTGGTAATGTTGGCACTGGGAGGGTGGTGTAATGGTTAAGGTGTTTACCTTAGAAGCACAAGGTGCAGCGTTTGATTCTCACAGGGGGTAATTGACTAGGCTTAAAAATGGTCCATGAGGGCAGCTAGCCTAATAATAATCTATGAATCTGTTGGCCAGTATGCTGGCAATATCTGTTGGCTCAGTATAGGAGGTACCATTGTGTAGTAACTCAGAGCAAATATGGGTATTGCCGTGGAGATTCTTGATATAACTATAGAAGGCTTTGTGGTTGTTTTTAGTGTCTGCCAAAATTCTGCCTTCATAGCTGTCTTTGGAGGTTTTGATGAGGGATCTCAACTTTTTGTTGAGGCTAATAAGGGAATTTTTCCAGTCTTGAGACTTCACCTTTTTCTGCAACAGTTTCTTCCTTCTGTTGTAGAATTTATTAATGGCAGGGGACCACCAGATTGGCTTCCTTTTTTGGAGGAGAGTGTCTTGGTTCTGTTTGGTATGGCTAGTTCCATGCATTTATGTATGTGTTCATACAGTGCATTGGTGTATGATTCAACAGTCATGCATCTAATTTCCATTGGCATGGGTGCCATGAAGTTAGCCACCTCTGTTTTTAGGAGTCCAAAGTCAGCTTTGGAGAAGTTTTTCATGGTGAATACCTTTGCGGGGAGTGTGGGTGAGATGTGGATTTCCATGGTGATTAGTTTGTGGTCTGATCAAACCAGGGAGGAAATGACTATTGGTGTAGAGCAACGGTTGCCCATGTTAGTAATAACTGGATCAAGGATGTTGCTTCCTCTAGTAGGGGTAAGAATGAGCATTGGAACTGATGAATTCTAGGAAGCATTGGGGCAGTGCATTGGTGCATGAGTAACATTCCCAGTTGTTGGAGGGTTAGTTGAAGTCACCTAGTATGAGAGTGTTGGGTTGGATTTTAATAGTTTCCAGGGTGCTTAGGAATGTGAAGTGATAGTTTTGGGACATGGCTGGTGACCTATAGCAGGCTACGACCTGAATCGCCATCTTACCTGATGTTAGTTGTACCTAGAGTATTTCATATGCATTATGCTGGACTACTAGTCTGGAGGTCTGCATATCCTTTATGAATATGGAGACACCACCAGCTTTAGAAATTCAGTCTATGTTCTGGGGCCGAAAGGTGTGGAATCATTTATAGCCTGGTAGTGCAGGGGTACTTTCTGCTGCTTTAAACCAGGTCTTCATTACAGCACAGATGTCAATGTTCTCCATTTTGAGAAGTGCTTCGAGTGAGTGCATCTTGAGATTTAGACTTCTACCATTGAGCACCATGACCCTCATATTGCATTTATTTATAGCTGTTATGGTAGTAATTTGGTCTTTGGAACACTCCCTAAAAAAGGCACTATAGGGGTGGCAAGACCCTTAGCCAGTACCCGGAAACCCAGGGGTGACAGATGCAGGCTATCTCTGGCAAAGCATTGAGGTCTGTCAGACATGTCATCCCAAGCAGACAGATTCTGTGTCCCCTTAGAATGACACCAGAAACTTAGCCAATTGTTGAAGTCAATCATTTTCTGTTTGTACTGTGGTATCATTCTGGGCAATGGTAAGATGCTGCTCAGGGCTAGGGTCATACTTGTCTGTGCCACATAATCCAAGAGCTCCACCATGTCTCTTTTCATGCAGTCCAGGGAGGTGTGTCTCAGGTCATTTACACCTACATGGACAATGAGAGAGTCATACTTGTACTTGTTGTGGAGTGACCTGAGTGCATGTGTTATGTGTTGGATTCTGGCACCTGATAGACAGCTGACTGTTACCTTCTACTTATTCAACCTAGTGAGTTGGACATCAGTGTACCTCACGATTGAGTCACCTATGATTATTGTATTGGGCAAGCTGTTTTGCCTTAGGGGCTTAGGTTGAGGGGCACACTGTATAGATGAGCTATGTGTCTTGTGGTCTGTGCTGTGTTGTGGTGGTTGAGTGCATTTCTGCCTTGGAGGTCTCTGCTGTTTGGGTAGATTTCTGTTGAGAGCCTCCGTGAAGGTGGGTGTGTGGTTTGTGTTTTATGTGAGGGCTGTGAAGGTGGGTGTTCTGGAGGGCTATTTGTTCCATGTTGTCTGGTGCAGGTGTTGACCTCCTCCTGACCAGCTATTCTGGTCTTGGATGGAGAGTGCATGGCTTCCAATTTAGAGATATAAGTGCATCTCTTACAAGTCTGAGTGTTGGGAGGTAAGAGGATAGGGTTGTCTGTGTACACGAGGCAGTTGCTACACTGCCTCAGAATGCCCAAGTTCAACAAGTTAATAGGAGAAAGCACAGGGAACTAATTTTTAGACATGCCAGGAGGTATGGTCATCATTACTAAGTACAGGAGCTGTTTCCTTATGGGACGTCTAGTTCTGATAAGCACTTATGTGTGCTACAATAATTGCTACAAAAAGCCTGATGAAGTGCTACGTAAATAAGCTAATTAAAGTGCAAGAAAGAAAAGAACTAGCAAGATTTAAGGGAAAAATTGAAGAGCAGACTTTCTGGCACCAGTAGTAGTTTACCCCAGCTTAAAAGCACTATGCAGCGTGCAAACCTGTGCAAACACAGGCTTTTAAACCAGAAAGTTGAAAGGGATACTACCTGGGAATGGAACATCTGATTACTGTTATTTAACTCTAAATCCCACTGGCGAAATAACATTTTGAACTTGATACCCATGGTATAACAAGCCACTGTGTATGTAACTTTCACTTGTTATCATACTTGAGTTCATACTTTCATAGATTCAAAATTATATACCAGGCTAACAATCACCAGTGCCATAATAAGCCTAGGCACAGAACCCAACCTAACTGTATCCCTGTGTATCATAAGCATTTATTAGGAAGGGATATGTTAGTTAGCAGGTTTATAAAGATTATCTGGGGGGTTATGCTACTCCGAACATAGTTACTGTCTGCCTCTGTCTATCAGTGACAAGAGGCCAGATCCTGGATGAATTTCTGATTTCCCATCTATTGGTCAAGGTTACATTTAAATAAGGTTAGGGATAGACTCTGCTTCAAATGGGGATCCTGTGAGACACATCTGTCTCATCAACATGTCCTATTTATGTCACAAGCAAAATTTAAATCCATAGATCTAGTGGTTCTGATACTGTTCATTTTGTGAATGTGCAAAAGGTTCATCAGAGCTGGATTCAAGAATGCCTTTTATGCCAGGGATAGGTTACCTCTCAGTAACCTGTAGGGGACTGCATACAGAGATAGGTATTTAAGGCGGTCTATATACCCTGAGTTCTCTTGGTAAAGAGCCTTTGAGACCATTTCACTTGCTGCATATGCCTGGTGAGGTTGATGCTGAAAGGGGAATTATGTTCAATGATGGATCTGATAAGGGCTGACTAAAGTGGCATTTGATTTTCTTGGACCTGTATGACAGGCCCTTGCTTACAATCTGGATGACATAGAATGATTTCCTTACTACCTCGGTCACATATTGGTCAAAGGCCAAACTACTGTCTATATTTGTTCCATCCTGAATGGCTGTTTTACCAAAAGGCAGTATAATGCATTTCATGGCAGACTTTTAATCTGTGGTTTTGGCATGAGTCATTTGTCTGTGTTAGATCCTCCTGCAAGATATTTGTGTCATGGGGGAATCTATGATAGCTCACAATTTGCAGTCACCTGTGAACTCGGTCAGCCAAATGCCCCTGATGTTAGCTTTTACCTCTGAGAAGTATATCCTTAATAACAGCACTCCCAGCATGGAGTCCTAAGGTACACCACTGATGGCTGGTCTGTCAGTTGAAGTAGTCTCACTGGCTTCACAGGACCTGGTTGTGAGTCATCTGGAAATCTAATGAGTTATGTAGGGGGTTATGACCAGTTCAGTGAGCTTGTCAAATATACCTGAATGAGGTGTTGTATAAAAATACCTTAGCCAAGGCTAGATAGGTGGTATACACCATTTTACCCTCATCCATGGCCCTTGTTGACCTTTTGAAAGAAGCCCACCAGGCTTAGTAGGCATGCCCTTCCCTTGATAAAGTCAAACTAGGTTGGGTCCAGTGTCTAAAGGCTGCCTATGTCATTTTTCATCATTCCCATGATAATTTGCTGTATGGCTTTGCATATCAGCCTAGTCAGACTAATGTGTCTATAGTTTCCAGGACTGGTTGATGGGGCACCCTTCAGAAGAAGGACAACCATTGCAGTCCTTCATTCTCATGGTACAAAGCCTGTTTTGAGGCTGTAGTTGGAAAGTGACTAAGGTGGTCCTGATACGGCATGTTTCAAGCTATTTAGGAGGCATCCTGGGACACTGCTGGGGCCCATTGAAGCTGCCTTTTTGGCTTTAATGAGTACTGCCAGGACCTGCTTCCTGCTAATAGTTAGATGGGTTATGTAGTAGGTGTTTTATGGGAGGAGGCAGGGGGGAGTGGAAGATGAAGACTGAGCTGGATTTTTCTGCTAGCACATTTGCTATGTTGCTCTGCTCAGTGAAGTGGCAGACATAACCACCAGTTTGGCACACTTCTGTGTGCTGCTTTTAAAATTATGGACCTAGCTTTAGAAGGCCTGTAGTTGTCTTTAGCCTATGAGGCTATCTTGAGTTTGTAATTGGCCTTGTTGGACTTAATTAATCCTCTTAGTTTCATTTTTAATTTAAATACAAATATCTTATTATTATGGGAGTTGCTCTTCCTGATTTATCATGGCTTTTTTCTTTTATTATAGACTTTGTTAAGGTTAGGAACTCATCAATGTAGTTTGTTTTTAGAGTATGTTTTGGACTTACTTCTAGTAGGCACAACAGCCTTTATACAGCCTTTTACATGGATATACAGTGTCTCTATGAACTTGGGTTAGGAAAGGCACTGAATTTTGACAAACTATTATATGTAAAAGCCAGTAATGATTTCTTTAAATCAATTTATTATTCATTGAGTTGCATGACCTGAGTAAAAATGTTGGTGTAGGTACCATACGTATTTTGCAAGACATACTCTCCAACACACTAATAATTATATGTGTTGAGTTACATTTTTGCAATAACTGTTGTGCAGCATATACATAAGTGTATTTTAAATAAACTATCATCATAGTTATACTTAATATACTTTACACAGATTATAGTTAACTTATTTAGCAATCATTACACAGAGCTGTGTTGTAATTTTTTTAAACAGTCGACTGTTCTTCATGTTAAATTCCTAATAAAAAAAATCTGTGGCACTACATATTGTATCTCCATCATTAAATGTATCTGTAAACTGTATTCAAACCCTGCATTACCTCTGCCATTTTCCAAAACCCACTGCATTAGCACCTTGAGTCACAGAGAAAGGTAATGGGGTAGGTGTATTTTCTTCAGTCATTACTGTTAAAAATGCTGATGAAAGCACACTGATACCAGTATTATTTGGGCTACTTATGGAAACTCAAATTAAAATGTGTTTTTGCCTTCAGACATGAACTGTCAATGAGTGATAGAGATGGCTGATACTTAATGATGTGCAATAGCAAGTGATGCATAAAGGCAGAAGCAAATAAATAAGTGAATAAATAAAATAAAAAAAAAAAATAATCCAGAGAAAGGCTGTATCTAGCAATGAACCCACCACATATGACATTACTTATACACAGTCGATATGTTAAGAGTGTTTGCTACATAATCACTTGTATTTCTGCTATGCATCATCAGGTCTTCATGTAATGACACTTCCTGAGAAAGGAGCCACACAGGAGGTTACATTAGCTCATTTTGTACACAGCATAAGCAAAGGCATCTATCTAATAATAATATATTTTTAAAGGAAAATTATTACTGTATTGCTACTTCAGAGATATGGATAATTAGTCCAGAATATTCTAAATATTTCCACATACATCATGTTACTGATTTTATATAGTCACACATTAATAAATGCCATATTTTACATCATTTATATAAAACTGTGTTAATACTTCTAACAATAGTTCAGTTTCCAACAACAAAACATTTATGTCAATGTAAATAGCACAGTCAAATTATAACAAGATGGAATCAAACTCTGCATTATTCTTTTAGTTACACATATGTTAGTGTATTAACACAATGAGCTGCAGGGAAAGTGGTATAGCAATTGTCTTTTTGTCAGTCTTTCCTAAGTATTGTTAGCATTATACATATCCAACTGCATTTTCAATTAAACATAAAAGTGTTATGCTTAACACATAATTACAAAGAGTATATGTAACATATTTAGCATTAAGTAGACAAAGATGAGTTTTTTATTTCATAATAAAAAGTCTGTGACAATTCTCATTCTGAACCCCTCAGTAAAACTATATGTAGTCTGGATTCAAACCCTGCATTACCTATATTGTTTCTGCAAATGTATTCCATTAAAACCTTCAGCCATAGAGAAAAGTAAGTGACAGGTGTACTTTCTTCACTCAGTACTGTCGAAAGGGATGAAGAAGTACAGCATTATCAGCCTCATTTGTTTGAGTGATGGCATTTCAAATTAAAATTTTGACCTTTTGCTTTGGTGAATGAACTATTGTTCACTGCTAGTGAATGCTGACAGTCACAATGCTCAATGGCTCAACACCAAGTTTTTCTGAAAGGATGAAGCTAAAATAAATAAGAAAAAAGAAAATTCCTCAGATTCAGAAAGCTCTGCATGGCGTGCAGGAATAGTGCGGGAGCTGCTGGAGGCAATATGGCCGCCGTGTGATCCATGAATAAGCTCCAGGGACGTGCACGAGTGCTCCTGCACTATTCCTACATGGACACAGCTCCTGTATGAAAATGACCCCATCTGCAGCAGAAAACCATGCAAATGAGGTAAATTTGAAATCCAGGAAGTTGGCAGCTGGCCGTGCAGGACTAGTATAGTCTGCAGAAATGTACTTGGATAGTAACCGTGTACATTACTGCAAACTTCAAAACGGAGCCATGACAGCCACAAATAAAGGGTGTATATTATCAAACTGCTGTAAAAATGCCAAAAGCCAAACTACAATATACATTATAAAATTGTAATACATTTATATATATGTGTACATAAGTCCTATTATGTCTTTTATTGACAATGCAGCTTTTATTTTAGAATACTTCTCTTCTTCATGCTGTTTATTAAAATATGACCTAAATTAAACATAGGCTCAAACATGAATAATACCTTATTCGATTGTTTAGGCTATCAAGCCAAAATGATCACATTGATCACATTTGTCCGGAAACAAATATTGATACAACTCATGATTTATTAAATGATTTTAAATTGGCATACATCATGAGTTTTTCTTCAGATTATGCACAAATTAAACAAATTATTTTTAAGAATTGGTCATTGTTGAATGAAGATGTAGCGTTAGGTTCAAAATTCAATTTCATGCCTAAAATTGTCTGGAGAAAAGGCATTAGTTTTAAAACAATGTTCCAAAGACAGAAAATCATCAAACAGAGAAGTGTAGGTATGTCACAATGTGGTTCTTGCCCTTATTACATCATAGATGTGGGTAGTAAAGTAGAAATTAATCATTTTCAGATTTATTTGAAAGGGAAATTCAATTGTAATACCCGGGGGGTAGTGCAAAGTGCCAGGCATGTCCTTCCTATTATATAGGAAAAACAGAGCGGAGGCTCAGGGACAGAATATCTGAACACTTGAGAAGTATAGTCCAGAAAAAGGAGGACAATGCATTAGCGAGACATATGTTGGCTCATCTTGACCACAGGTTCAGATTTAAAATCATTCA
Source organism: Protopterus annectens (assembly GCF_019279795.1). Lineage (NCBI taxonomy): Eukaryota > Metazoa > Chordata > Ceratodontiformes > Protopteridae > Protopterus > Protopterus annectens. Next base: position 945,863,522 of record NC_056744.1, on the reverse strand, counting down.
TCAGATCCCACAGGATGAGAGAGGTGGACCCTATGGCTTATTGTTAGAAAAAATGGAATTATATTGGCAAATTAGATTAAATGCACATATGTATCCAGGCCTAAATGATAAATGCTCTATTGTGTGCCTTTTAAAACGTAAATGTTTAGAAAGATAAATAGTAAGAAGAACATATAGTTCTGAATTTGGCATTACCTGGTGAATATCATAATTTCAAAAAAGTTAAATATGTAAATATTTAAAGATAAGTATAGGTACATAAAAAGATGTTTTAATAAAATAAAAACAAATTTTTAAAAAACATTTAAAAAAAATTATTATTTTTTGAAAATTAAAAATATTATCTTTAAAAGTTTAAGGACAGAAAAATATCTGTAATTTTTAATATACATATAAATACAAGGTTTTAATATAACTATTGATATAATACATAATGAGAATATATTCAATGTTCGATATAATTAATCAATAAATATTCGAGTATAAAAATATAATTAGAAAGAGCAGAGAGAAAAAATTAGGAAGCAAGTACTATAGTGGTTGCTTGAATGAAAGAAGGCATGACGAGTTCTTTTACAATATGATGTAGGAACATTTAATGATGATTTTTTTCATATCAGTAAATTATAAAGCTATATCAAAATAATCTTGTTGCATTCAATTAAATTTTGGAACACTGGCAGAAGATTAATAAGACCATTTGATTTAGGGGTCAATGTGATCGTTTATGGGTTGATAGCCAAAACGATCGAATAAGGTATTATTTATGTTCGAGCCTTTGTTTAATTTAGGTCATATTTTAATAAACGGCATGAAGAAGAGAAGTATTCTAAAATAAAAGCTGCATTGTCAATAAAAAACATAATAGGACTTATGTACACATATATATATATATATATATATATATATATATATATATATATATATAAATGTATTACAATTTTATAATGTATATTGTAAGTATAATGTGGAGGAATGAGTTTACAAACAGTAAGGAAACAAGTTTTTGATTCATCAAAAGTATTGTTTTGAAGGCATGGTCCTCTAAATTTTAAGAACAATGGTATTTACATTTTTGGTGCTAAATAAGTAAGGATGTATAAATAGAAGTCTTAGAAATTTTAAATTGTGTTGTTTCTGAAGAAGTCCTACATTCGGGTGGGACAAAAAACAGATTTTTATCATAAAGTTTAAAATAAACCGGCAAATTCCAAAGTTTGGCTTTTGGCATTTTTTTCAGCGGTTTGGTGGTAATTGTGGTTTTGTTTACAAAGGGTGTATTTTATGTTGAAAGCATACAATGGCCAATATATGGCCAATAGCATGGAAAACTGTTGTCAAAATAAAAAAAAAAATAACTTTTATTTTTTTTTTAGCCGATTTTGGCTGTTTAAGAGTAGGGCAGTGGAGTACTAATGGGATTGGGCTGAAAATAAAAAAAAAAAAAAAAAAAACTGAAATAAGCATCAAAAATCACTATTTTGCCATTATACTCATAGGCTGGCAGAAAACAACATGGCCAGTGAATAGTGGTTGCTAAGGGGGAAGTCTCAATGTGGGACTTGTAACTATGCATTAGCAGGCAATCCTATGCAGGGTAGCCATCTTTTCAAATGGCCAAAGTGGGACATTTTTGGTACAAACATCAGATTTTATAGGCTGATGCATACCTACGATCAGTACAAAGGTTAAAACTTAACTTTTTTGCCTAAATAAAAGCTTATTCTTGTAGCATTTTAGTTGCTTATTCTGTTTCTTATAACATTTAGGTATTTTAGATACAGAATAACTGTTTTATGCAACTATTACATAAAATATAGGAAATAATTTTGTCCTAAAATCTCAGGACATTTGCCATTTTTACAATTTTTTGGCAGGACAAAACTGCCCAAAGAGGGACTGTCCCTTGCAAAGTGGGACAGGTGGTAACCCTAATCCTATGTAAATGAGAGGAATGATACTGAATCTCAGATTCTCTCTCATGACTAGCCTGCACCCAACCGTGTCAGTGCAGGAAGAGCATGGTGCAAGCATAAGAGCTAGCTGACATCATAGAGGGGTGTGCCAGGCATACTGTAAGCCTATTGGAGCCCCGTGGCTCAGGTTTGCCCTGAGCTTAGCAGAGCTAAGCAAGGGGATGTGTCTGAGGCTGCCTGGCACTCTTTACATTGCCTAAGTGGGTGTGCACACCAGGCACCGGGTTTTAAAGGAAAAAGAAAAAAGTAAACCAGAAAATAGCAGCTCTGTGCACATCTGAGCACTGTGTTTGCACGGCGCACACCTGGGCTTAAACAGGAAGGCAGTGGGAAGGGAAAACCACAGTAGGAAGGTAATCAAGGAGAACTAGCGTAGCTGGCAGGTGAAATGTATCAGAATCAGCCAAATAAACAGGCAGCAGACCAGCCCAGCATACCACTATAAACTATGCAAACACCTTTCCCTCTGTTTTTTCCCATATACTCTATACCACCGGTGTACACAAGCAGGGAAATTTTACCAAACAAAAGCAACAAAATGAGCTATCATAAATCAACATTTGGAAGAGGCTGAGGGTGGTAAGGATGAGAATGCTGTTGACCAACCCACAGCGAGGAGATGGAGAAGAGTGTACAGACCCAGGGTAACCTACCAGGGGCTACATGAGCTGGAGATAGTGGAGCACTATAGGGTGGCCAGGGACTTCCTGCAGTAAATTGTTGAGCTGTGTCGGCCACACCTCACACACAGAACCAACAGAAGGGAACCCATCCAAGTGGATACCAAGGTATGTGAAGGCATAAGAATACTAGGCACAGGTACTTTCCAAAGGCCAACTGGGAATAGCATGGGGATCTCACAGGCATCAGCATCCAGGGTACTCCACCAGCCAGTGAGCACATTTATTTCCACAACACCCCAGTGAGGCATTGGCCAGCAATATGCATCTCTTCCACCAAATAGCAGAATAACCTGAGGTAGTGGGTGCTATAGACTGCATGCACATATGAGTCAAAGCACCACCCAGTGAGCGGGCTAGGGTCTACATCAACCCCAAGGGCCCCCCTTCATCAACTTCCAAATTGTGTGCAATGCCGAGGGCATTATAATGAATGTGTGTGCTGGCTGCCCTGGAAGCTATCACGACTCCCACATCTGGCATCTGACACAGCTCTACTAGAGATTTGTCAATGGGGACATCCCTTATGGTCACCTAGTGGGGGATGCTGGTTACGCACTGGAGCAATGGCTGATGACACCCATCGGAAATGCACACACACTCGAACAAGAACTCTATAATGAGGCACATGCACAGACCAGAATCATAACAGAGCGTATGTTTGGGATGGTCAAGTCATGGTTCCGGTGCCTGGACACATCCAGTGGAGCCTTGCAGTACTCACCAGCTACATGTACCCAAATTGTCATCTTATGTGCCATGCTACACAATATGATCCTGCAGAAACAGCTGCAGCAGAAACAGCATGGGGCAGGGCCACACAGCCCCCCCCCCCCACCATTGCCAAGTCCTGCACAGGCACAGAGTGACTCAAAGGAGGAACAACCTGAGTCTGCCCCAGTAGGCAGAAGGAGGCATAGTCAGTATGCCCAGGCCTTGGCAAAGAGGCAACACATAGCACATGCACTGACATGGTAGTGACCCAGGGAATGACACCTCTCTCTGACTCGCACATACAGTAAAAGGGATGCCAAACGTGACACTATCTGTGCTTAGCCATGTATAGGGAGTGTACTATGTGCACCTGACATAGTTAGCTGTCCAGCACCATCCTCAATACTGGCACAGCCACAAGGTAAGTCACTCTTCCTACCATCTGCCGAATGGAGTAGTATGTGTTGTTACTTGTATCTATGGTATGGATGTGAGCATGCAAGGGAATCGGGTGGCTGAATGGGATGCCAGCAGATAGTAGAAACCTATAGTGGCAGCATGAGATCTGTAACAAATACTGGTGTCACCATAGTAGCCAGTACTAGACAAGGTGACAAAACACACTGCAGGAAATGTGTTGGGCCACATGTGTGCCCATAGAAAAACACATGCTACTCAGGGAGGCTCACATACCCAACAACAGTCTCAGCCAGCAGGACAGTCATAGACAAACACAAGCAAAGGCTGTGCTAAGGCCTCTGATTGATGGCTATGGAGAACACCCCCCCCCAGACATACACAGACAGACTACAACAGGTCAGGCAGTGGGATGTTAGTTCTGAAGGGTAAGAAGTCAGAAACTGAAATGTAGGTCAGTCAAAACTAAGACCTGTAGTACACTGATGTGCCTCTAGTCAGCATGATAGGTTAGAATACAAAATGAAATGGAGTACCTGAAATACCAGTACAGTCAATGCAAATGTGTACAAGTGTCAGGTGTGCCCCCCAATCCTATGTAGAAATGTAGTAACAGTCAGGTGTGCCCCCCAATCCTATGTAGAAATGTAGTAACAGTCAGGTGTGCCTCCCAATCCTATGTAGAAATGTAGTAACAGTCAGGTGTGCCCCCCCAATCCTATATAGAAATGTAGTAACACTCAGGTGTGCCCCCCCAATCCTATGTAGAAATGTAGTAACAGTCAGGTGTGCCCCCCCCAATCCTATGTAGAAATGTAGTAATAGTCAGATATGTCCCCCAATCCCATGTAGAAATGTGGTAACAGTCAGGTGTGCCCCCCAATCCTATGTAGAAATGTAACAGTCAGGTGTGCACCCTCAATCCCATGTAGAAATGTAGTAACAGTCAGGTGTGCCCACCAATCCTATGTAGAAATGTAGTAACAGTCAGGTGTCTCCCCCCCAATCTCATGTAGAAATGTAGTAATAGTCAGGTGTGCCCCTCCAATCCTATGTAGAATTGTAGCAACACTCAGGTGCCCCCCAATCCTATGTAGAAATGTAGTAACAGTCAGGTGTGCCCCCCCACCCAATCCTATGTAGAAATGTAGTAACATGTATGTGTAGGTATAATAACAGTGGAGCATAAATTACCTGAGCTGGCCAAGGTAGCAGGATAGATTAGAGCATGTGTACAATATGCAGGTCTGTGTGTGTGTTAGGTTGGTGTGTGTCATATATTATTTGAGAGTGGTCAGTATGTATGCATGGTGAGGTTTGTCCTAATGACCATAGCTCAGTACTGCCGATGACAGGGTCAAGTTCTCACAAATGCAGTGTCAAACACAATGCTTCCCAGTAAAACACATTCCAGCAGTAAGCCATAGTAAATGTTTGGAGGTAATATGTGCACCATCTGAAAGATGGACATAGCATGAATGTCAGCCCAGAAATACAAGCAGTACACAGGGGGAAGTACCCCTGACAGACAGTGTATAATATGTAACTGTCAAATGGACACACCCTTGGAATTGTACATACAGGTTTGCAGCACATTATTCGGGCTTGTAGTAGGGAATACCGATGTTGTCTGGCCAAACACTGGCAGACCATAAAGGTCATAGGAATGAAGTATTGAGAAACAGCTGATGTCCCTGCACAAGCCAGCATACGTGGAATGCCCCATGCATATCTGTAAGTCAGATGCAAGCAGTGTCCATAGCACACATGCACCCAGCTCACCCCACCACCACCCACAGGTACCTCTCCAGTCTTATCGCTGCAGTTGAGAATGGGTACAATAAATAACCCACCCCTGTATGGCAATAGCGAAAGAATGCAGAAAGCAGAACAGGTGTCCCATGCAGGTGTGTCCCTAACTGTAAGCAGCACCCTGCCAGCATCCACACCACTGGATCAATAATGACAGAAAGAATTGGCATGAACACATTGCACACCTACCCTGTCACCCCAGGGGAATATAGTGTATTGCAGTCCGGGACTGTAGGAGTGACAGAATGCAACGGCCTGCTACAGCTGGCCTGCATCACTACAAAATGGCCTACAGTCCTTTGCCAAAGGCCTGTGTCTCACCCATACTGCCAATGTATGTTATGTCATGGACTCCCAAATAACATAACACAGTCCACAGAACCCAAATGCAATGCCATGTGGACAAATCACAGTAACATGTCTACCATGTCCTAATGTATGAACTCTGGACCAACACCAAATTACTGCTGGGATGAGGTGATAACTATAGGGAACATATCAGATACTATTTGCATAATGTATGGAAGCGGACAGAATAATGAGGGGTGCATGGGCAGCATGGAGTGTGTGAAGTCCAAAACTCAGCCGTGTGCACATACTATCCCTGGCTGCAAACACAAGAATGGGTGGCTACAAACCTGCTCGTAAACCACAATGTGAAGGGGTAATGTCCAGAATTTTGACCCCTGCCTCTGGGTAACCTGTGTGAATCTAAACAGCTTTGAGGTATGGCCATAGCAGGATATGACCATACTGTCACGTGGATGGATGTACAAGCATGGGATCCTCTGCCACCACTGTACCAAGGTGCTGAACCATTTACACAGACCAAGCAGCAAGTGTCTGCAGCTTCCCCTCCAGAATGGCATGATTGTGTAAGAATATATATAGGCTGCTGACCAAAATACTGGACACAGCTGCATTCACCCTGTGTTCCCAAGTACAGCATTGCAAGCAAATATGTATACCTGACAGTACTTGATGACATAAAACATCACAGTGTAAAATAGTACATGTGTCTATCTCTGCTAACACCAGGACCATGTAGCAGAAGCAGCACAGACACAATTACCTGCAGTAACCCACTATCCTTTGCCCATTTTGACCCCGTATTGTCAACCGATCTACAGATATCCTGCAGAAACAGTTTACTAGCTGTAGGTGTAGAACACAAAAGTATACACTGGAGTACAATCTACCCAGAATGGATTCACACATTCAATAGAGAAAGTCATACTGGGCATGCTCCCAATCTTAGAGAAATGAAGGCCATGTCAGACAACAAAATACTGAAAGGTCATACTGGGCATGCTCGCACACTTACAGAAATGAAGCCCATGTCTGGCAACAACAGTGGACCATACATATCTGACAGTCGCAGATGTTAGTGCATACACTCAGTACACACCAGTCATGCTTTGCACACACATTGGATAGGAATACACACATATTTCCAAGGACAACACACTATAATAGGCTAAAGTTACACATACATAGATATGTGGAAGAGAGTGACAGTGACAAAGAGCCTCCCATCATGAGGCCTGTCCCAACTAGCACACATCCAATTGGCTAAAACGACATGATGTGCAAATGTCAATCACCGAAGACATTTGCTTCTGGTATCCCTCAGCACTATAGTGTCTGTGGTGCTTGTGCTAACTGGGTAACATGACTGTACAAGTCAGTAGTCATCTAGTAGTTGTATACACATACCTGTGGAATATAAACCTGTGTGTGCCTGAGTGTTGTGTGTCTGCCTCTAGATGGATGGATTATGGCCCATGCGCACACACTGCACTCCCCATTGCCCTACTATGGCAAGCCTGCTGATGTCTTCACCTTGAAATACACCTTTGGGGAAGTAGTAGCCCAGTAATCTCCATGGTGTGTCATATAACTGCGTAATGCTATAGTGTAATGTACTAGTTAGGTAGGAGTTATAATCCCAGATGTTGGAACTGTGTGTGTGTGTGTGTGTGTGTGTGTGTGTGTGTGTGTGTGTGTGTGTGTGTGTGTGTGTGTGTGTGTGTGTTTGTCTGTGTAGGGATCAATGCTTCTTAGGCCAGTGACACTCACTACAATTTCAAATGCCCTACATTGGCAGGGCGGCTGATGTCATTCACTTTGAAATATGTCTTTGGGGAATGAATAGCCCCGTAATCTCTGTGGCGCATCCTATGACTGCGTAATGCTGTAGTGTGATAAACTATTTAGATAGGAGTTCTATTCCCAGACATGGCAAGTGTGGATGTTTTTGTGTTTGTTTGTCTCTATAGAGAGCAATGCTTTTGAGGCCATTTACAGTCACTACAACCTCCATTGCCCTGCTTTGGCAAGCCTGCTGATGTCATTCAGTTTGAAATACACCTTTGGGGAACAAGTAGCCTAGTAATCCCCATGGTGCGTCCTAGAACTGTATAATACTATAGTGTGATAAACTAGTTAGGTAGGAGTACTATTCCCAGATGTGGCAAGTGTGGATGTTTGTTTGTCTGTGTAGGGAACAATGCTTTTGAGGCCATTCACAGTCACTACAACCTCCATTGCTCTTCATTGGCAAGCCTGCTGATGTCATTCACTTTGAAATACACCTGTGGGGAAGGTGTAGCCCAGTAATCTCTATTGTGCGTCCTATAACTGTGTAATGCTGTAGTGTGCTATACTAGTTAGGTAGGAGTTCTAGTCCCAGAAATGGCAACTGTGAAACTCTGTGTGTGTGTAGGGATCAATTTTCTTTGGCTATTCACAGTCACTACGCACCCATAAAAATGGAGAACATCGATAACTGTGCAGTAACAGAGACCTGATCCAAGCCTCCAGAGAGAACCCCTGCAATACCAGGTACTGCTTTCACCACACCTGTTGGCCACCAAAACAATAAAGGTGTAGGAGTGTCCATATTCACCAGAGATATTCACACCACCAGGCTACTTGCCCAACAGAATATGTCTGAAATACCCCCGGTGCAACTAACAGTAGGTTGGACTACATTCCAAATTGTATAGCTTGCTATAGATCCCCCGCCATGCCCCATGGTACCCACTACAGCTTTTGAAACATACTGTGAAATATTATGATATAAGCAAACACCCTAATACTGGGTGACTTACACTATCTTGCCATTAACTGGGAAATCTACTTGTGTACCAGCATGTGTGTCCAACGGTTCTTGAAAATCATAATTCCCAATGCCCTGGATCAAGTAAGCCATAGTCCCACCAGGGGCTCAAATATCCTAGACCTGGTCATTACCAACATGGGAAATCAATGCAACACACCTATGGGCACCCCATTGGTGGTCAGGTCTGCCCATGAGCTAATCACCCTTAACATCAGCATCCCTCCCACACCCCAGTAAGGTAACCTCCATAATACACACCTCCAAAGCCAATGTCATGCTACACATGTCAGACGTGACTAAAGTCATGACACCCATGCAGATGGGAACTGAAAGGACCACTGCTGAATCATACATGAAGGCACTGTACGAGCACATCCACTCATTCATGATTTGTGCCATCAAATATTGAACCAAAATGCTCCTCACCAAGAAAAGGAAGCCAATGAGGTGGCCCCCTGCCATAAACATACTGTACAACAAAAGGAGGAAACTGTTGCAGAAACAGGGGAATTTCCAATATGAAAAATACTCCCTTACCAGCTACAGTAAGAGGCATAGATCCCTCATAACATCCACTGAAGCTAGTTACGAACATACTATAGCCACAGATGCCAAAGACAACTGCAAGCTGTTCCATAGCTATGTGAGGAATCTAAATGGCAATGCTCAGAACTGCTGTAGGCTACAACAGGAAGGTATTAAATATACTGCTCCCAGGGATATTGCCAATATCCTGGCAGATCAATTCAGTGCCATCTACACCCTCCTCCCAACCCCCAAAGGGCCCATCTCACCACGGATAGATTGCTATATTCCAGTAATAATGGGCACATAGGTAAAAGCCACACACTACAGAGCTATGACAACAGCAGCCATGGGACCAGTCAACATCCTGGGCTGTGTACTACATGAGCTACATATTGAACTGGCACCTCACCTATGTGCCATGTCTAATCATAGACACACCTCAGGCTTTGTGCCCACTGTGTGGCGCACAGCTACAGTTATCCCAGTCCACAAGGGGGGATCCATCTTGGATCCTGGGAACTACAGCCCCAGCAGTATGATGTGCCTGATCTGCAAGGCCATGGAATGTATTATCATGGAAATTAAAACAAAGGCATTGGCAACCTGCAAACACTGGACTCTAACCAGGTTGGGTTTGTGAAGGGCTGATCATGTCACCTCAAAATGAATGACAGCTTTGAATCCATCTCCAAAGCTATGGACGAGGGTAAGGTGGTTCACACAGCCTATCTGGACCTCGCCAAGCCCTTCAACACCATCCCTCAGTCTGGAATTATAGATAAATGTATCAAGCTGGCCATTAATCCCTATGTGACCTGATGGGCTGCCAACTGCTGTACTGACAGAACACACTCTATAACTGGAGGTGACACAAATCTGAGCCCCAGACAAGTGACAGTTGGTGTACATTAGGGTTCTGACCTGGCACTGCCCTTGTTTGGCATCTACTACTCTGAAGTGCAGTCCAACAGTAAGGGACACTGGCAAATAAAGGTCGCAGATGACTGCACAATGGGAGCCAATATTGAATCCTCACATGATGTGGATATTCTACAGAAGGGCCTTACAGCAAGACATGCTTGGTGCCTGAGCCATGGCCTCATGATCAATGCCAAGAAATATATAGTTATCCACATTGGGAAAGGACATGTACCTGTGAAGTACCACATAGGTGGCAGTACACTAAACACCTAAAGTGTGATAAAAGACTTAGGGACACAGGTGGATAGTGGTCTCACCTTTGATAACCACATTGCCACAACAGTCAGGAAACCCACCTATGTGGCACCCCTCCCACTAAGAGCTTTATATCCAGGAAAAGGAGGCCATTGCCCCACTGTAGCTATCTCTCAGAACACCCAGTACAGATTACAATGACCCATTATGTATGTACCTCCCAAGACATCTGCAACAAGTAGAGAGGCTGCAGACACCTCACGAAATGACCACAAGCCTAAACCAGATGCCCTATGCTGACTGTCTGAAAATCATCCAGCTATTCTCTGTCACATATTGTGTTCTCATATGCAATCTCTGCTTAACATACCATGCTGAGTCTACTTCCTATGACCTAAATTTCATTTGAATGAAATTCATGAGACCAAAACACTGAAAGTTGAAAAGACTGAAAACTCATTTGACTGAAACTCGTAACACTGATGCATTAAAGTAAAAGGTATATGCCCTTTTCCCCACTGTAGTGTAATACTGGAGTTAGTATATATAGTTAGGGGTGTGTGGGGGGCACAGCTCTCCACAATCAGGGGTTTGGGGGCGAAGTCTCCCACATACTTTATACATTTTAAACCATACACATGGATATTTATAACTACAATGAATAACTCTTTGCAGAAAACAATATTTACCTAAACTATACACCCACTAACTATATATATTAACTCCGGGATTGCACTACAGTGGGGAAAAGGGCATATACCTTTTACGTTAATGTGTCAGTGTTATGAGTTTCAGTCAAATGAGTTTTCAGTCTTTTGAACTTTTAGTGTTTTGGTCTCAGTCAAATGAATTTCAGTTAAGTGAAATTTAGGTCATATGAAGTAGACCCACCATGCTATGTCATAAAACAGCTGTTGGACATGCTACACATAGAGAATTCCAAACCCTCACAGCCACATTCTTCAGGGATCCAAATAATGTTGTCACAATGAACAATACATGCAGGAGGGATGTGTTCCTGACCCAGAGGCTCCCCAGACTCTGGAACAGACTGCCTATACATGTCAGGCAGAGTGCCTCTTTGGCTCTCTTCAAAAGGAAACTGGACGATTGGATGGGAGATAAGAAATTTACAAGGGAGATCATATCAGCTGCCCTGGTAGACAGGCATGCAGGGAAATAAATATTGTGGGAAGTCATAGCCAGGGAAGTTTCAGGTCTAGGCATATATAGGCTGTAGGGCCGATAGCCCAGTATCAACATATAACCCTATGAACATATGAACTACACTGTCCATTGCCCAACCTTGGCAAATTTGCTGATGTCATTCAGTTTGAAATAAACTTTTGGGGAAAAAGTAGCCCAGTAATCTTTGTGGCACGTCCTATAACTGCTTAATGCTGTAGTGTGATGTACTAGTTAGGTAGGCGTTCCAATCCAAGACATGGCAACTGTGAGACATGGTGCGTGTGTGTGTGTGTGTGTGTGTGTGTGTGTGTGTGTGTGTGTGTGTGTGTGTGTGTGTGTGTGTGTGTATGTCATTTGTATCTTGTGTGGAGGTGGTTGTGAATGTGTAACAACTAGACTCATTGTGTAGTGAGTTTTGAAAATGTCTTATATGGTGGGCCTATTATATATCACAATGTCCACCTTACAAGGATAACAGATGTCAAACAGCAGAGAGACTGAGGTAGACAATCCATACCCCCTACATGTGACATCAAGGCCTGGTGAACAATTTAGGCTACCCTTGTATTACCCAGAGAACACTTTTAACCTATGTCTCATACACAGACACACTTGGCTACGCAACAACCACTATGTTGGTAGTTCACTGCATATTGCCCACAGATAGTAACCATGGTGTGATTGCAGTGGACTACAAAGGGCATGGCATCCTGTCTCATCCCTACAATAGGCACATAATTGCATATAGTGCTCCTTAACTATGTCCCTCACTGGACGCCTGCAACAACTGTAGTGCCAACAAATGTAACCCACAAAGGACATACCATGCCTTATACACATGCCCTGTATGGACAGATGCCACTGACACCAGGGAATACCTGTATCATGCTGTCAATGTAGGTGCAGGGTCAACCTGGTGTCCATTGTCAGTTCTCACCATGAGGCAGGAATGGCATATCTGATGACAACAGTCTGTCTACACAACATGCCCCAGACACCCTAGTTACACTTCCACATGAAACAGAACATGCATGTGGGATGTATGCACATCCCAGACACCGTCCATGTCATAGACTGTAGAACACATACATGGCAAGCATTGCACAGCACTGGCCACCCACGATAGTAACCCAGATGACTGGATGGTGAATACAATACCCACCTGTGTGGGCCAATCCAGACACTACACCCCTGAGCCACACTGCAGACCATTTTCATGTGGCCTGATGTCAAGGTATACTCTTTACCTAGCCTTGTACTGCCTTCTGGCACAGTCAACCTCTACACACCTGTGAAGCAACGCACCCATGCATGTCAATACTGGCAACCTGTGTTTGTGTATGTGGAGTGTGTATGTGGAGTATAATGATTTGGACACCATTCATACTCACTACACCTCCCATTGGCCTACTGAAGCATGCCTTCTGATGTCAGACACCTCGACATACCCTTTGCCTATATATCATCTAGATAACCCCTGTGGTGCATGTGATACTTGCGTATTACTGTATTATGGCAAAGTGACCCTGCCAACTGTGATAATGTGTGTGAGTCCCTGAGAGAGAGAGAGTGTGGCTGTGTTGACCTTGACACCTGTTCATGTGGACAGGCATATGTACTACACCTACCTTACCTCTCCTTTATCACTGTTGCTGATGTCACTCACCATTGAA